>NC_029790.2:49427824-49436821 GCF_000816755.2 Arachis ipaensis | reverse complement strand
ACCGTCTATACTAATATATATATATATATATGGTAAAATAGAAGGTACAGATCAAAGTTTAAAGATATGCTACGTGGCAAAATATAAACCATACATTCTAAAGCCACACTTTTCACTTCAAACCGTAACTCTTCACAAAGAAAAGTGTCACCTAATGGAAAAAAGTAAATTAGAAGATTTAAGAGATGAAATAATTAAATTATCAAAATTAATAGATCAAAAATTAATGATTTTAACCAATGTTAATTGTAATGACACCGAATTCTTAAAATCAATACAAAACAATTTTTCTCAAAATCTTTATTTTTCACATGGACTTCTAAAAAATGCTACCATGGAAATGATTCCCCACATCTTTATCATACTTTTAATCCACAATTAAATTCTATAGTAGATATGCTTGAAGAAATATTAATATCCATAAAATTTCAAAGAAATTAGGAAAAAGAGAATCCCAAAGAAGAAAAATTCCAAAATATAATAAACATAACAGACTTAAAAGTAAAACCACCATTGAAATTATGAATATTGAATAAAAATTAGAAGAAGTTACAATGCTTTTTAAATAATTAAAAATGGCTCAAGAAAATAATATTATGGAACATGGTTTTCAAATAGAAGAAGAATTAGTAAATTCTGAAAATATAGAAAATGAAGAACACATTCTAGATTATTTAAGTGACGAAGAACCAGCAATTCCAATACAAGTAAAAAATGAAGCTGGAACATCTAAGGATAATCAATCTCAATTTAAATGGGAAACAGGTTTTGATAATTATGCTTTTAAAAAAGGTTTTACAAATAAAGATTCAAAATATACAAAAATACCATCAAAATATGTTCCTAAAATTCAGGAAATGGAAGGAGAAAGAATGCTCGATTTAGACTGTAAAAAGAACAAAAAAGAAATTTTCGAAAATTGGTTGAATTCCTTTTTATTAGAAGCCTTTACTAATCCAAAACTTAATGAATTATCTGGAAGAGACATTTGGAATTACACAAAAGACAAAGAAATAACTATTGCCCAAATAAAAAAGAAAATTGTAAATGTTGGTATTGCCAAGAAGAAGGACACTATGCAAATGAATGTCCGAAAAAGAAGGATAAAAAGGATCTTACTAAACAAATAGAAATTGCTAAGTCTTGTTTCATGGAACCTTTAGAGGAATTTGATGATAACTTAGACTATATTTTTGAATATGTCTCGGAAACAGACTCAGAGACTGAGTAATAATGCTACATTTATTACTATAAAAATAACAGAAAAGTTCATAAATGCTTTCATAGATTCTGGAGCAACACAATGCTTTGCTAGTTCAAATATAAAACTTGATTGGAAAAAATTAAAGAAACCATTAAGAGTTAGAATAGCTGACAAATCAATACATAAAATTGACCAAAAAGCAGAGATGGTTGAAATTTTTATTCAAAATTATAGATTCATTGTTCCATCTATATATATATGTTAGATTCTAGAATGGATTTTATCATAGGAAATAATTTTTTAAAGCTATATCATCCATTCATTCAAGAATTAACATATATAGTTTTAAAAGCTCCACACGATTCATCAATAAATCAAAAATCAAAACGTATAAAAATACCGACTACTACTATAGATAAGATCTTAAAATTTAAAATACTTTCTATATTAGAGACATGTTATTTAAATTTATACTTTCAGATATATATCCCAAAAAATAATCTTGAAATAAAGATAGAAGAACTTTTGGATGAAATTTGTGCTGAAAATCCTTTAGATATTAAAAATACAAATAACGAATTAGTAAGTATTAAATTAAAAGATCCTACAAAAGAGATAAATGTTCCAAATAAAATTCCTTATTCCGCAAGAGATAGAGAAGAGTTTTCACTAGAATGTAGGGATCTTTTGGAAAAAGGAATTATAAGATTAAGTAAAAGTCCTCATGCGGCTCCAGCCTTTTATGTTAAAAACAATAATGAAATTAAAAGGGGAAAACGAAGAATGGTTATTAACTATAAGAAGATGAATGAAGCAACTATTGGTGATGCTTATAAACTTCCAAGAAAAGATTCTATTTTAGAAAAAATCAAAGGAGCAACTTGGTTTTCATCTCTTGATGCAAAATCAGGATAGATTTAAAAGTTGATTATAATCATGGACGATTGGTAAGATGGCAATTATTTTTGTTACAATATCCAATAAAAATTGAATATATTAAGGGTGACAAAAATGTTATTGCTGATACATTAACAAGAGAATGGAGTTTGTCTACAATGCGTTAGATCAAGAAATTCAAAAATATGAGCAAGAACTCGAAAAATGCAAGCATTGTCAGCAAATAAGGACACAAATCCAATCTCTCAAGAAGGCCATCGAAGCAATGAAGTCAACACAACAAGCAAAACCATCAGAATTCAGCCAGCTAAGCGTGGTGGACAAATCAGGTGAAGAAAAAATTTCAGAAAATAAAACAATTGCTGAAATCATTAAAAAATCCACCCAAGATAAAAAATATTATGTAATTTATAATGGCCCCATGAAAGGAGTATATGATGCCTGGGAAAAAGCAGCACCATTCACACATCAATCAAGGATAATTCATAAAGGAGGGTTTCTAACACTAGAAGAGGCAAAGGAATCCTTTAGAGAATATAAAGCTCTCCATCCAGAGCAAACCATAAAAAGAGCAGATAAAGCTCCAATTCAAACCCAGAAAACAGGGATAATAAGAAACATTCCTACAAGGGCTGAAATCAAGGAAAAGAAAAGGGTCTGTAGATCAAATCTCAGAGAAACCCTTTACAAGTGCCAGCTATGTGCCTCAGAGATATCTGAAGAAAGCAATAATGAAACGAAATCAACTCACATGATGAAGGAAGGAGACAATGCATCTGAGGGTCACATGATAAAAGAAGAGGACAGTGCATCTGAAGCATCTCTCAACATTATTGCATAGTAACATAAGCACTTAGGTCATAGAGCACCAACAATGTAGCTGGTGCAAAAGAGCAAACAATGACGTAAGCAATGACATCATAAGAAGGGTAAGGATGGGAATTGTCCATCAAACCCAACTATTATAAATAGGTTTCTAAAATTAATAGCTCTTTAAGTTTATCTAAGTTAAAAATTAAAGAAGAAAATTCTGAAATAAAAGAATTAACAAAAAAGGTCAAAAAGTTAAATGAAACTCTAAACACTAAATTATGACAATAAATAAAGAAGAAATATATGTAACTTATCAAGACAAGAAACAAGAGCTCCTTGAAAGAGAAAATCGTTTAAATTATTTACAGTTTTCTGAAATAAATCAAAGAGCATTTAAAGCTCTAAAAATAATCTATGACAAGTTGAAAAGAGAAGTTGAAGAGCTAGAAAAATTAATAGAATCTCTAGAAAATAGTGATGAATCGATGATAGAATTTGCAGAAATTGTAAGATAAATAATGAAGCATACAAAGATTGAAAGACCAGAAAACAAAATAAAAAGAAAAAGGGTGAAAAAATTAAAAAGTAAAATAAAGGAGTATAAAAGGGAATTAAATAATCTTCAGTTCGAAATTAATGACCTTATAATAAAAAGGATAGAAATAAGAATAAATATAAACAAGTTGGAGTTAAACTTAAAAAATTTATAAATGCCTAAAAAACCATATTATGACTTAAAAGAATTAAAATTGTTAAAAGAAAAAATGGAGAACGAAGTCGAAAAATTAAAAAGATATTTAGAAACAATAGAAAGTGTAGAAATAAAAGAAGTTTTTGAGGATTTAAAAAATTATATTAAAGAATAATGCATGGTGGAAAGGCTTAAGATATGTTAAGGTAACAAGCCTTGACATGATCAGGTTTTATTTCTCAAACTATACATGAAATTGGTGTTTCATTCGAATTAAGGGATTATTAGACGAGAAATATAAAACGGATCATTCGACATCTCTTCACTTGACCTAAAAACTTTAAAATATTGGAACTATATTGTTCTTGCCTGGTTGTAGCCGAACTATAAATCGTCCCTGAGAAGGAGGAGACCGAGCTTTATCTTCTGGTTGCACTACTCCACTTTCAGCAAGCCAAACCGAGAAGAAAAAAGGGGGGAAGTACCTGCAAAAAGTACTCCGACGCTCAAGTCAGTTTTAGAGAATTATCTTAAGAAGTTTCTTTGGTTCAGAATGATCTACCTTTACCATTCTCTGTCGATTGCTTTTATAACCGAGATATTATAACAGTAATATTTCTTACTTTACCGTTTCTGATATAACCGATTAGAAGGCCATTAATTGCCATAAACTCGGTATAATTGATATGTCGGTTATAAGGGTATTAGCCGAGTTATAATTCGTAACCGATGTATAACGGTCGTATCACAGCCCCCAAGCTTAGCCTGGGTTTAGATAAGGCATGTTGAGCTTTGAAATTTGAATCGACCGAGTTATAGCTCGGCGTAAGGAGCCCCCAGTTCAAGTTGTCGTATCAAACTAGGCGTATTTAATGTAGTATAGGAAAAGTTACTTGAAGAGTTAAATGTTGCTGCTTGTCTTTTCAATGAAAGTGCAAGTTCCAAAGTTATCTTTTATCCGTTGAAAGTGGGTTTTAATGAAGGGTCAGGATTATAACTTGGAATTGAAAACGTTTTCTTAAATCAGTGGCTAAAAAGTAACTTTGAGTTACGTTCGTGTGATGATCCAACTGCTCTAGTCCCTGTGTCTTTGCAAGGGGTTTAAACAATGAGCCAAAGAGGTTAGTAATGTTACCTCCCTATTCTTCTTACTTCTGTTGGTTTTCCTTCATCTGAGAGAGAAGAAATGAGTGATAAGAAACTAAAGGGGTTGCCTAAGGTAGAAGACGACGGATCCTATGGGTGGGTCAATGAAGATGTGAAAATTAGGGCCTCCCTGTTTTTTGATGAAGAAAGTGTTAAAGGAATTAGTTTAGAAAGGATAATGAGGCCTGGTTTTCACATTGAGTTGATCCCATGTAACCGTATGGATCGGGTTTATCATCGAAAAAGGGATTTTGAAAATTTTTTCATGTATAGCTGCGTCCTTGAGGAGTTGTTTGTGAAGCTGCCTTTTACAAATTTCGAATGTAACGTATTAAAGCAGATGAACTGTGCGCCCTCTCATGTTCACCCTAACGGATGGGCTTTTATGAAATGTTTTGCAGTTTTGATGGAATTCTTAGGGATTGAACCTGATGTAGAGTTGTTTTTCT
The DNA here is from genome assembly GCF_000816755.2 of Arachis ipaensis. Taxonomy (NCBI): domain Eukaryota; kingdom Viridiplantae; phylum Streptophyta; class Magnoliopsida; order Fabales; family Fabaceae; genus Arachis; species Arachis ipaensis. The sequence goes on along the minus strand of NC_029790.2, from coordinate 49,431,621 downwards.
CACTTTTTCAAGCAAAGGGCGTTTGGAAGGGTCTCTGGGTGAATCTGAATAGCACACCTGGATTTTCCGTTTTTAAATTGTATAAATCTTCTTTCAAGGATTTTAAAGAGATGTTTTTCAAAGTGCGATCGGTAGAAGAGGAATTCCCGTTTAATTTGGACGAAAATCTTGGCAAAAAGTTTCCCCTGTATTGGTGTTGTCATCCTAATCATATACTGGGTCCCGAACTGATATCGCCCCGAAATGAATGTATTATCAACTTTTTAATGGAAATGGTTGATCGGGGTGGGTTGATATCTGTGTCAAACTTGTTACCTTGGGAGGAAAATAGGGCGGCTGTAGTTGAATATTTAGGTGAGGGATTACTGAGTATCTATTATGTCTGAAATTCTAATTTTTATTTGCTAAGAGTTTTGTTTTTCCTTTCTGGTTTTAGGTGGGAGGTATCCTGGGGTTTCGGCATCGAGCATGAGAGCTCGTTTTAAGATGAAAAACTTTGAAGGGTCTTCCTCTAATCTAGAGAAAGTGGAAGGCGAGGTTGAGGTGAATCAACCAGTTCCTAAGAAGAGAGGTATCGTGTTCAAGAAGAGAAAGTCCGAGGTAATAAACCTGGAAGAAGGAGAGAAACCAATTGGACTTGATGAATTGACTAGTTTTACTATGAAGCAAGAAAAGCTCCACTCTTTTGAGCAAGAGGGTGATGGTTCGTCGCTGTGGGACAAGAGTTTTCCTTTTAATGTCTTGGCGAATGAAGTTGTGCAGTCTGCTTCTGATGTTAGTCGTATTGATGAAGTCGGAGATCTCGGTATAGATCAATTTATGCAGGTTGGCCATATATTTTAATAGCTTTGAAGGTTGGTTTTTGTGTGATTCTATTTTGAAGGATTAACTGGAAGTATGATAATGTTTGTATAGGTGTTGGGTTTTCGTTTGGCCAGCATTGGTCGGAGTCAGGAGAAAAGGCATAGGAAGATGCTACAAAGTGTGTCTGAGAGCACCGAGTTAAAGGGTCAACTGGAAGCAAAAGAAGTTATGCTCACCGAGATTAAGAAAGAGTTATCCGCTGTAAAGGAGAAATTGAAACTTGAAAAAGAAGAACATGAGAGGTTAATTGAATCATTAGGGAAAAAGGAAGGTGAATTGAGTACCATGAGTGAAAAAATAGTGGAAGTGACAGTGAAAATGAAACAGATGGAATCAAGCCGAGAAGCGGATATCCTTGATGCCTTCGCGGAGGGTTTTGAACGTGCTGTAATCCAAGCCAAGTTTCTGTTTCCTGGAGATGATTTTACTGCTTTGGATCCGAGCAAGGTAGTTCGTAATGGTGAATTAGTTGATGATGAAGATGGAGCAGAAGAGGGTGATGATAATTTAGCTGACTAGAGTATTTGGCTGTATTTTGAGCTGTCTTTCTTTTCTTGCAAGAACTGTTTGTTTTGAATGATTTATTTTGAGTTGCTCTGAGGATTTATTGCACTGTTTGTTTTGTAATTTGATATGTCTGTTAAATTAGGATATGGTTAATCCTAATTTTCATGTATCCCAATCTTAGGGTCTGATTTATTTACTGTGCTGATTAAGATTTTATCAGCTGCTAGTTTGCGCATGAGGTATCAATGCGACTTTAAGTTCGGTTAGCAACCTTGTAGGATTGCAGTAAGAGACAATTGGTACAAAGTAAAGTTATGCAAAAATATATATGTCCGACAAATTTTATTTAGTGGAGTACCTTTACAATTGAGATAGGTAAGCTAGCCTCTTTAAAACCTTCCCGAGCAAAACCCATATATGGGAAAAATCTCAAGGTAGGAAAAAGAGTACTAGCATTCTGCATTTTGTTAGCTGAAGTATTTCTTCAATGAACTGACATTCCAAGTGTTAGGTAGTATCGTTCCATCTAATTCTTCTAGATGATATGCACCCTTGCCGATCACTTTGTTTATTCTGTAAGGTCCGTCCCATGTTGCGGCGAGCTTGCCATGGGAAGGTTGTTTACGCGCTGTTTCAGTCTTTCTTAACACCAAATCACCCTGATTAAATGATCTCGGTCTGACGGTCTTGTTATGACGTTGTGCTATTCGTTGCTGCAATGCCTTTTGCCGAATTGCTGCTATGGTTCGAACTTCTTTAACCAGGTCAAGTTCAGCTCGGCGGGAGTCATCATGTGCTTCATGTTGCGTTCTTAGGGAGTTTTGTGATATTTCAACTGGAATCATTGCATCCGAACCATAGACCAAACAAAATGGTGTTTCCTTGGTTGTTGAATGTACCGAGGTATTGTATCCCCATAAGATCTCCGGAACAAGCTCGGCCCATAAGCCCTTAGCGTCGTCGAGTTTCTTTCGTAGGGCTTGGAGGAGGACCTTGTTGGCAGCTTCTGCTAAACCATTGGATTGGGGGTGTTCAACTGAAGAAAAATGTTGTTTGACTTTTAAATTCTGCAAAAAAGTTTGAAAATTATGGTCTATGAACCGGCGACCATTGTCAGTTACAATATGTTGAGGTATACCAAATCTACAGATTATATGTTGCTAAACAAATGATATCATCTGTGCCGATGTAATTCTGGCTAGAGGTTGAGCTTCAATCCAATTGGAAAAGTAATCGATTGCCACAACTAAATATTTTACCTGTCTTGGTGCAGTTGGAAAAGGTCCGAGGATATCAATTCCACATTTATTAAATGGCCAGCTTACCGTTGACTGGTGTAATTCTTCGGCTGGGATATGTAATGTAGGGGCGTGCTTTTGGCAATGATCACAAGTTCGGACTTTTTTCTTACTGTCCTCCAATAAGGTCGGCCAGTAAAAACCGGCACGGAGGATCTTGTGTGCTAGGCTCCTTGCCCCTGAATGTGTTCCACAGATGCCTTCGTGGACTTCAGCTAAGGCTATTTCAGCTTCGGTCCTGTCTAAGCATTTCAGCAATGGTCGAGAATAACCTCGTCGATATAATTGGTCATTCAACAATGTAAAGAAAGATGCCTGCCTCTTAAACTTTTTTGTGTCTTGTACTTCTAGTGGAAGTTCTGCATTTTTAAGGTATTGGATATATGGCTTTTGCCAACTATCCTCGGTTTGAAAATTGCCGATCATATTTATGCTCGGCTCCTGCAAAGTTGACTGTAAAAGCGAAGCATTGTGTGACTGGCTTGTAGCTAATTTAGATAATGTATCTGCTCTGTAATTCTGCTCTCTTTCTATGTGTGTAATCTTGAATTTGGAAAAACGAGTTATTAGTTTTTGTACAATTTCAAGATATTTTGATAAAATAGGATCCTTTGTCTGAAAACACTGATTTACTTGTTGAACGACCAACAAGGAATCACAATAGACATGTAAATTAATGACCTGTAATTCAATTGCTAACCTGAGCCCCGCAATGAGGGCTTCGTATTCGGCCTGATTGTTGCTGGCTCTAAAGGAAAATCGGAGAGAATGTTCAACAATAACTCCTCCGGGGTTTTCCAAGAGTATCCCTGCACCTGATCCTTGGGTGTTTGATGCTCCATCGACGAACAATACCCAGTGTTCATTGTCTTCATTTGGGCTTGATCCTGTAAACTCAGCAACAAAATCGGCTAAATACTGTGACTTGACGGATGATCTAGGTTGGTAGTGGATATCAAATTCCGAGAGTTCAATGGACCATTTGATCAACCTCCCTGCTAGGTCGGGTCTGGCGAGTATCTGGCGTAGTGGCTGGGACGTCCTAACGTTGATTGTATGGCTCTGAAAATAGGGACGAAGCCTTCTTGCTGAAAATACGAGGGCATAAGCCAGCTTTTCTAACTTTGG
>NC_029790.2:49347880-49427665 GCF_000816755.2 Arachis ipaensis | reverse complement strand
TCTGGAGTGTTTTGCTCACAAAATAAACTGGCTGTTGAGCTTTATTGTTTTCTGCAACAAGAACAACACTAACCGCTAAATCAGTAATAGATAAATACAAATATAAGGGCTCACCGACCTTAGGTTTTTGTAGAACAGGCGGTTTAGAGAGAAACTGCTTTAAGTTTTGAAATGCCAATTCGCAGTTTTCGTCCCAGTGAAAAACTGTGTTTTTTCGTAAACATTTGAAAAAGTCCGCCGATTTAGACGCCAAACATGGCAGGAATCTTGACAGAGCTACTAATCGTCCTGTTAGTCGCTGAACTTCTTTTATGGTTGTGGGACTGCTCATATCGAGGATGGCCTGACATTTTTTCGGATTTGCCTCAATTCCTCAGCTAGTGAGGATAAAACCGAGGAATTTCCCACCTTGGACACCAAAGGCACATTTTTCTGGATTAAGTCTCATGTTATAAGCTCGGATTTGGCCGAATATCTCAGCGAGATCGTTGACATGGTTCTCGCCGACCTTTGTTTTGGCGACCATGTCGTCGACATACACCTCGACGTTTCTGCCGATCTATTGGTCGAAGACTTTATTCATCAGCCGTTGGTATGTTGCTCCTGCATTTTTTAAGCCAAAGGGCATAACGTTATAGCAATAGTTACCATATTCAGTGATAAAAGCAGTTTTTTCTTGATCTGATGGGTGCATAAAGATCTGGTTGTACCCAGAATATGCATCCATAAAGCTTAATGTACCATAACCGCAAGAATTATCTACTAAAGTATCAATTAAAGGCAAAGGATATGCATCCTTTGGGCATGCTTTGTTTAAATCAGTAAAATCAATGCACATGCGCCATTTACCGTTATGTTTCTTTACCATTACGATGTTGGCTAGCCAAGTCGTGAACCTGATTTCTCGTATGAAGTTTGCGTCGATCAGCTTTTTAGTCTCGGCTAGGGATGCCAGCCTTTTTTCTGTGCCGAGGTTTCTTTTCTTCTGGGTTACTGGTCGGGCTGCCGGATTAATGGCGAGCTTATGTGTAATAATAGAAGGATCTATTCCTGGCATGTCTCTTGACGTCCAGGCAAATAGGTCGGCATTCTGTCTCAAAAAACTAATTAGCTTGTCTTTTTCTGCGTCTTTCATTGATGTGCCAATAAAAGTGAATTTAGTGGGGTCATCTGTCAAGATAAGCTTTATGAGCTCTTCATTAGGTAAAGGGCGATCTTGAAGGTCTGCACGGAGGTCCAGCTCGGTTAGCATTGGTTGCTCGGCTCCTATGGAGTTTACACGTCTGTCACTATTTCTCTTGATAGGCTTTAAGCTTGTGTTATAATAGTGCCGAGCTTCTTGTAAGTCGCCATGAACTATGGCTACCGTGTCGTCCTGCACAGGAAACTTGACACAAAGATGAACAGTTGATACAATTGCAGCAAACCTGTTTAAAAAGGGTCGTCCTAAAATGAGATTGTAAGGGCTGAAAGTGTCCACCACTAGGTATTGAATATCCTGTGTTCTAGATAGTGGCTGATCACCTAATGTGGTTTGTAACCACACTAAACCCATGACTGGGACTCGCTCTCCTGAAAAGCCAATCAAGTCTCCTACAGAAGGTTGCAAAATGTTAGTGCTTAATTTCATTTTTTCAAATGTAGTAAAGAATAAGACGTCGGCGCTGCTGCCTAGATCCAGCAGTACTTTCCGAACTATTAAATCGCCCAGCTGAATGGAGATGACAACAGGGTCATCCAAATTTGCGTCATGAGCGTGAAAATCGGTTGGGTAAAACGTCATCTCAGGTATTCTTTGTGTCGGTTGAGGATTGTTGGCCGTATCTCCAAGGGCGAGCATTGCTCTGTACGTGCGCTTTCTAGCGGAGCTTGTAGGCCCTCCTCCTGCATAGCCCCCTGAGATGCAATTAATTACACCTCTGGGCTGAATGAGAGCTTTCTCCTTGTCTTTTGACGAGGTTCCTGTGGAGGGTGGTTCCGCGGTAGAAGTTGACCTTTTTTGCATATGACCTGCAATGAATTTATCAAGGTGCCCCTGTCTCGCCAAACGTTCAAGGAGATCTTTGGCGATCACACATTCATCGGTCGTATGACTGAACTTTTGATGGAACGTACAATACTTGGATTTGTCAACATTTTTTGGCTCTAGATAACTCCCGGCCTTCCGTGGAGGTTTGATCAGCTTGGAATTTAGTATTTCCTTGATAATATCATCCCGTTTGGCATTGAACTGTGTGTATGACTCGTAGCGAGGTGTTGGTTTGAAGCCCTTTCTACTCTCACGAGGCTTCTCGTCGTCTTTGGTGGTTGCCGACCTTTCTGACTTCCGAGCTTGACAAAGCTCCTCAATGTCTATCTGTCCTTTGGCTTTCTCACAGAACTCGGCTAGAGTCTTTGGTTTAGCTACCACTATAGTCCCCTGAAATTTCCCCAGGCGGGGGCCGCTCTTGATGGCGTGTAAATGGACTTCGGGATGGAGATCGGGGATCCTCATTGCTACCTTTGTAAAACGGGTGATGTAGTCCTTCAGACTTTCTTGAGGGCCTTGTTTAATGGTCGTCAAGTAATATGAATCATGCAGGTATATAGCGGATGCTGCAAAGTGATCTTCAAATTGCTTTGCCAGCTCCTGAAATCGGGAAATAGAATCTGCAGGCAAAGAGCAAAACCAGTCAGGTGCAGGACCGTCTAAAAAGGAAGGAAAACAACGACATAAAATAGGGTCAGATGCACCGTTAACGATCATGATTGATCGGAATTTCTTAATGTGTTGCTTTGGATCTCCCAACCCATCATATGGGGTTAACGTCGTGGGTAAGGTAAATTGTCTAGGTAGTTGGAAATTCATGATATCTGCTGTGAATGGTCCTGTGGAGTTGTCGAGCTCATCTCCGTCAGTCTCGGCTCTTTTTTCGTTGTCCCGAGGATCGCCGTCTTCATTGTCTTGAGGTGTCTCCGAGACATGTGTGCGGCGTTCATCATCATTGTTTCGCTCATTATGATCGTTACCGTGTTCGAGGCGAGCGTTGATTAATTGTTCGATCTGTTGTTGCATTCGTAGGTTCTCGTTTCTCATATGCTCGTTTGTCTCAGCCATGCGCTGGTTTGCCTGCTGAAGCTCGGTTACCATGCGAAGAAGCTCGGACGGTGTAGGGGGAGGTGCGTCAGCCATTATTGGTCGTCGTGGTGTTTGGGGCCTGAAAGAGAGAGGATTTCAAATTTCGGCCCCACAGTGGGCGCCAAATGTTCTTGTCTGGTTGTAGCCGAACTATAAATCGTCCCTGAGAAGGAGGAGACCGAGCTTTATCTTCGGGTTGCACTACTCCACTTTCAGCAAGCCAAACCGAGAAGAAAAAAGGGGAGAAGTACCTGCAAAAAGTACTCCGACGCTCAAGTCAGTTTTAGAGAATTATCTTAAGAAGTTTCTTTGGTTCAGAATGATCTACCTTTACCATTCTCTGTCGATTGCTTTTATAACCGAGATATTATAACAGTATTATTTCTTACTTTACCGTTTCTGATATAACCGATCAGAAGGCCATTAATTACCATAAACTCGGTATAATTGATATGTCGGTTATAAGGGTATTAGCCGAGTTATAATTCGTAACCGATGTATAACGGTCGTATCATATATATATATACGACTCTTTCCAATATATATTATTCACTACTTAAATAAAATTTAATAGATGTAAAACTTATAACTAAGACATAGGGTTTCAACAATTGGAGGACCTACTACATGTCACGCGTGTGGATGATGATAAATGTAGGTAGCACTAGTAGCTATATATCTAGATCAATTAAGAATTCTATACGAGGTCTTTTGTTGGCTATATTGTTTTTGTTGATATATCATGATCATGATGATTGTGCGTCTTTAATTTTCACATGCAAGAAATAGCACAGCCATATATGGTGATATGATAAACATTGGGAAAAAAAGCTATCAACTCATAATTGAAAGTAAACCCCAATAAGTCGGTATGTTGCAATGAATAGTTATCCAAAAACCATGATCACCAGGCTAATAATAATGTTAGGCCAGAAATTAAAGTAGGCTCGCTACATATATATAAGGCCAAGGTTATGGTCGGTCTTCATGGTCTTAATTCTTAACACTCATAAGCCACAAGAAAATGGTGGTTGCATTTTGGGAATGATAACAATAATGTAGCGGGTAGGACCGAACCATGATTATATATGATATTGACAACTCATTTTGTGTGTATGTGGTTAAACTGATATGCTTCGATCAGGATAACATTCTTGGTAAAATCCTCACGGATTAAAAGGAATTTGGATTAACAAATTTATTTGTGTATGGGTACATATATACTTTATATTAAAATAATAACTAATAATAACTAATGTATGTAATCATTTTATCTTACTCTTTTTATTAGTAATAGAAATTGAAAAAATACAGAATTATTATATGATAATTTAGTTAAACATGTTAAATCATTTAACGATTTTTAATTATTAACTCTATACAAAGATAATTGTATGTAAATTTTTATCTAAAAATTTATTTGGAAATTTGAATATATTTACTTAGAAAGAAAATAATAATTAAAGAATGTATGTATAACAAAAAATTAGTAGGAGTAATTATATTTTAAATTAAAATAAAAAATACTATTTACTTACAATACAAGAATATTTAGTTTTAGCAACAAAATTTTAGTAGCAATAATACAATTGTCATTATTTTTTTTATTTAAATTATGTTTTTGTGGGCATTATATATTTGTCATTAATACTATACATTATAAATGATAATTACTATTATTGCCACTAAAAATATAAGAAAAACTATTTTTAATAAGAAATTTTTAGTGGCTATAATATAATGGCTAGTATTAATTTTATTAAAATATTTTTTATAATAATTAATCAATTGCCAAATAAAAAGAAGAAAAAACACCCATTTTTTTACTATCTAAGAAACCTGACCCTAAACCCAGCCACCATCACCATCCCTCATCGCCGAACTCTTCTCTTCCGGTAGAGGGTGTGATAAACCGCTATTTTACAGTTTATCTTGTACTTAATTTAGTGGATTTTATCCACTAAACTTACACTTATTCATATAATTCGCATGTTTTACATTTTTCTTCCTAATTTTGTGCTATGATTGAAGACATGCTTCTTTGACCTTAAATTTGCTAATTTTAATCCTCTCTTATTACCATTCGATACCGTGATATGTTTATTAAGCATTTTCAGGATTTATAGGGCAGGAATGGCTTAGAGGATGGAAAGGAAGCATGCAAAAGTGGAAGGAATACAAGAAATTGAAGGAATTGCTAAGCTGTCAAGCCTGACCTCTTCGTACTAAATGGATCATAATAACTTGAGCTACAGAGATCCGAATGAGGCAGTTCCAGTTGGGTTGGAAAGCTAATATTCCGGACTTCAAAATGATATGCAATTTGCCATAGTTGCCATGCAGTTAGGTGACGCGTACGTGTGGATGATGCGTACGCGTGACAGAGCCACGTGCTGGACATATCAGAAATCGCTGGGGGCAATTTTTGGGCTATTTTTGGCCCAGTTCCAAGCCCGAAAACACATATTAGAGGCTACAGAGTGGGGGAATCAAGGAGACAACAATTCATTCACATAATTTTAGGTTTTAGATGTAGTTTTCTAGGGAGAGAGGCTCTCTCTTCTCTCTAGGTTTTAGGTTCCTTTTAGTTCTTCTCAATTTCTGAATTCTATCTTAGTTTAACTTATTTTCTCTTCTACTTTTAATTGTTCTAGCATTCTAGTTTATCTATTTCCCTTGTTGATTACTTTATTTTCCCCATTTAGTTTATGAATTCTCATGTTAGATTTGATTTTCTATTTAATGCAATTTGAGGTATTTCATATTTATGATTGCTTTTTTCAATTTATGTTATTAATGCTTGCAATTGGTTGTTTGGATTTTATTATCTCTTATTGCTTTTCTATGCTTTGATGTTGTGCCTTCCAAGTGTTTGATAAAATGCTTGGGAGGATTTTAGGTTAGATTTTTATATTCTTAGCTTGAATTGATTAATTGGAGACTCTTGAATCATCAAAGTCCCTTGTTGGTTGGTGATTGAAACTAGCTAGTTGGCTTGAACTTCACTGACTCTAGTCTTTGACTAGGACTTGTGAATTCAAGTTAATTTTATCACTTGACTTACCTTCAATTGTTAGAGGTTAACTAAGTGATAGCAAAGGACAATTACCATCACAAGTGATTATGACGATGAGGATAGGAATTCCAATTATCAATCCTTGCTAGGATTTTTCTTAGTCGTTACTTTATTTCCTTGTTATTTTACATTACTTGTTCAACATTTAAAAACCCCAAAAGATACTTTTCCATAACTAATTATAAGTACAATTCCCTGCAATTCTTTGAGAGACGACCCGAGGTTTAATACTTTGGTTATCTTTATTGGGTTTGCTTTAGTGACAAACAAATTAAATTTGATTGAGGTCTAATTGTCGGTTTAGATCTATACTTGCAACACGATTATCTTTGTGAAATTCTTTACCGACGATTTTTCCCCCATCAATTTTTGGCACCGTTGCCGGGGAATTGCAAACGTGTGCCTTATTGTTGGTTATTGTGAATATTGTGAATAATTTTGCTTTTTCGTTTCTTTGTTAGTTGTTTCTAGTTTTAGGAGTTTATTCTCATTATTTTCTTATTAATTTATGTTTTTATTTTCTGTTGTTACTATGAATTCTCACCCCTTTGGCTATGAGTTTGGTCACAATTATGTTGTAAGGAATGGAAGCTACATTGAGAACATGCATTAAGGTTGGAACAATCAAAGATGGAAGGAGCCACAAGGATTTGATCAACCTTTTCGGCAACAACCTCCTCCAATGTGCCATGAGCAAAAACCATTCTACGATGCATCCCAAGACAATGGTTATGGTGGACCTTTTCGTGACAATCAACTTCCACCAACTTACTATGAGCAACAGCCATTCCAACGTGGATATGGTGGACTGCAAATAAACTATATGCACCTATCTATATGAATGTAACTAAATGCAAGATGATTCTACCTACTTGGTCAAAAGTAAATCAATCCTCAAGAACACATATGCACATGTAGGGCTAAGTAGTATGATGGTTCATGAATCCTACCAATTCAAAAATGTCAAAATGAAGTTCAAATACACTTGCAAGAAGGAAGCTCATGAAAGCCGAGAACAAGGAATTGAGCATCAAATCTTCACCGGAAGTGTATCCGCTCTAATCGCTCAAGTGTATAGGGTCGATCACTCAATTCTTTTCTAATCATGCTTTCCATTATTTGTTTTTCATCTAACAATCAACAATTATTCAATGCATGCATACATTCATCATGAGGATTTTATTCATAGGTTGTAATGTGGCTAGGGTAAACGTAAGGATGCATATGGTCAAGTGAGCTTGAAATTTGAATCTTTGATTAACCTAAGCTCTCACCAAACACATATAACAACCTATACAACTCTAATACACAACCTAGCTACCCATGATTCCAACTTTTTCACATACTTATGCATTCTCTTTAATTCACATTCTATATGCATATTTTTTTATTGAACTTTACTTTGGGGCATTTTTGTCCCCTTTTTATTTCTTTTTTTTTCTTTTTTTTCTATATATATATATATATATATTTTTTCTTTTATATATATATGTTCTTTTTCTTTTTCTTTATCATCTCTTTTTCTAAAGTATATACAAACATATCAATGCATATGGTTTTACATATAGTGCATGAATATGTACCCAATTCCCAATATTTTTAACAAAAATAAAAATTACACTTTTACCTCAACCAATGTCCCAAGTTTCCCATACCCAAATGATACACACCCTCACTAGCCTAAGCTAATCAAAGATCCAAAGTAAGGACATTTATTATTTTTTACTTAGGGGTAGTGATGTGCTACAATTAAGAACAAAAGGGATTAAATAAGCTCAAAATTGGCTAACAATGATTGATGAAAGATAGGCTATTTGGGTAAGTGAGCTAAATGAAATAATGGCCTCAATCATATAAATGCATGTATACATGGAATAATGGACATAAAGAATAAAGCAAATCAAAGATTACAATCATAGAAAGAGAATAATGCACATAAGAATGAAAATAAGTGGTTATATGATGTAACCACGCAATTGGGCTCAAAACTCACATGCTTGTGTTCTTAGCTCAAAAACCATGTTCCAAAATAAATCCTTCAAGCAAGTTCAACAAAAAACTTTTTCGAATTGGTAGGGTGCCCTAAAATAATTTTTTTCTTGGAAAAGAAATCATCACCCTAACCAAGTAGTCCTAACATAAAAAAAATGGTGAAATATGTACAAATTCTAATTAACATGCAACCTATCATGCAAAACAACAAATAACTAGCAAGGGAAATCAAGAATTGGTGTTGAAAGAAAGAAATTGTTACCCATGGAGATCGATCGGATGACTTTCCCACACTTAAAAATTTGCACCGTCCTCGGTGCATGCAAAGAAGAACAAGGTGGATGGGTTGCTACAATTGATGAGTTTCTTCAAAAGGTTGTGCTGGTGAACTTGTTTGTTGCCCCATTAGAAGCTTTTCCTTTTCTTCTTTTGGTGGCCAACTTGAAAGGAGAGAAAAAGAAAGAAAATTAAGCCTATTTCAAAGATATTAAAGCAAATATAACATAGGCAAGGGCTAATGCCAAATAAGAATAGGGTCCTCACTACATGGTAGCTACAACATGTGAGTGAGAAAACAATGTAAGCACAGGCATATTAACTAACACTTGATGCAAGAGTAAAGTCAAAGCACAAAGAGCACTCAAAAGCATCAAGTTCGACTAGAAAGAGTGGGTCATGAAAGACATGTAAGCTCATATCAATGCACAAAGGATACAAGGATCATCAAGGGTAAAGCATTGAATTAGAAATTTCATTACCCATCAATATCAAACAAGTCAAGAAGCACCATGATTAACCAAGAAATTCTCAACAATTGAGTAAGAAAATGCAACACCATTATTCAAATAAGAAGCAAAAAAAAAAAAGAAGGTAAAAACAAGCTATAAAAACAAAATGAAAATGCAAAGAAAAAAAGTATGCGAGTGCAATGGACAAAAGAAAATGGAAGATGAGAAAAAAAAACTTTTTTTGCGACGCGGACGCGTCATGCACGCCCACGCGCCGATGCGTAGATTGGCAAAAGGGACAAGCGACGCGGACGTGCACAGTACGCGTACGCTTGCTTGATGAAGTTGGCAATCGATGCGGACACGTCACGTACGCTTGCGCGTCAGGTCGCGGGCACAGAGTAGGCACAACTTTGGCACAACTCTCTGGTTTTTGTACCAGGAGTGTGAAATGCACCATCGACGCACGCGCGCATAGCAGGCTCACGCGCGGATGCCCTTTTTTTTTAAAGAAAACAAGGCACTCTCCTAATATATAAGCATTCTAAAACAATCACAAATCAAATTTAACAAAAATCTTTAAGTTTTTGAAAAATTTTCAAAGACAAAACAAACAAAACATGTACTACAAGCAAAATGCAATTTAACAACAACTAAACTAATTAAAACAAACTAAGAAACAACCAATCAATCAAAGCAAAATGTGTAAGAGTATAGAGAATAACAAAAACTACCTACAATGGTAACTCAATTCCTTCATTGATTATATCTACAAGAGAATGGAAAGAGGTTACCATGGTGGGGTGTCTCCCACCTAGTACTTTTAGTTTAAGTCCTTAAGTTGGACCATTGATGGGGGTTCTTGCTAGGGTGGTTTATGCTTGAATTCATCCTTGAATCCCACCATTGTTTGTATCTCCAATGTCCACCGGGATCCTAAATTAGGTGCACAAAGCCTTCAAGTAATCTTAGGTAGATAACAAGGCCCCAAGAGTCTTGATTGTTGAAATTAATTCTAGGGTCCCAAACCTTGTTCTTGCACCCATCTTCCCGTTGACTACCATAGTTAAGTTTGGGTGACAAGGCTTGTGAATTCTCAATTAAGCATCCAAACATTCTCCTAGACCCATACAATTTGGTTCTACACCAACCATTGCTATCCAACCTTGAGGATGCAACCATTATAAACTTAGAGTGATGTTTCCAACCACTAACCATATCCCTCTTACTCTTAATTCCACAAAGAGCTCTAAGTTGCCCATCATTCTCAATCAAACCATATTCAAGTGGGAAAGTAAAGATTAGAGATAAGAATTTTACCCACTTGAATGTTATGTTGGATGGTGACTTAGGAAGGGGGACCACCCCACACTTAGACAATGTGAGGTCTACTCCCTTGTGCTCTTTCTTGACTACCTCCACCTCCTCGCATGCTTCTTCAACTTCAACCTCTTCCTCTTGACAAAGTTCTTCACATTCAACTACCTCTTCACCAACTTCTTCTAGTTCTTCCCCACTCTTCACGTCATAACTTGGAGGTAATGTGGGACTTATCTCAACATCTACCTCAATTTCAATAGGAGAAGATTCCTTAAATACCAAAGGATCATGTGTTAGTGTGGGCTCATCTCCAATAGGAAGATTTGTTATTTGCTCACCTTCTTCCAATTTTTCATCATTCATTATATTCTTAGGAGGTTGCGCACCCTCCTTAACATCAAATTCAAGCTCATTGGAAGAAGGTTCAACAACTTCCACAAAATCATCAACAATGTCACTTGGTGTGGAAGTGTTCTCAAACTTGGAATCCACCTCTTGTTCAACTTTGCCTAGCTCTTCAACCACTTCTTCTTCATTAACAATCTCTTCACTCTCCACTTGTTGCAAGATATACCCCATCTCATTGTCCTCATGTTGAGATTCTAAAATCTCCTTCATGCTCCTTTCTTCGGTTGATTTCTCACATTCATCCGTGGAGGTGCTTTGCTTGTTGCATGAGTCCAATGATTCCAATATAGTGGTAATATTAGCAAACTAAGCCATGATTTTTTCAAATATGGGAGGTGATTCATCTTGTGGTTGAGAGTTCTCATACATTGGAGGTGGCTTATCTTGGTAATAACATGGAGGTGGTGGTTCTTGAGGATATTGGGGGTTGAATTGGGGTGGTTCTTCATATGGTTCCTATGGTTCACAAGGTGGTTGGTATGGTGGGTAAGGATTAGGGTCATATGGAGGTGTTTGGTGGTAAGGGGCTTGTAAGTAAGGTGGTTGAAAATTATATTGAAGAGGTGGTTCATAGGCATATAGTGGTGGTTGTTGACAATCATAATAAAGGTCACCACATCCATTAGACTGATATGCATTAGGATTAGGATTATACCCATAAGAATCCGAAGAGTAGTCGCGTTGGGTGGCGCTTGGACGGCTCGGGTGGCATAAAATGCCCTTTGGTCCTTGTGTATCTCCGTGAGGATAGCAGTCATATCCCCAAGCACTCTTGTCAAACTTGATTCGGAAGGAGGTTGTTGCCAAGAAGGTTGTTCATAAGCTTGGGGCTCCTCCCACCTTTGATTTCTAAATCCTTGATGCACATCCTCATTGAAGCTTTCATTTCCTACAACATAGTTTGAACCAAACTCATAGCCAAAGGGGTGAGAATTCATGATAGCAAATAAAAACAAAAACTAACAAAAATAAGCAACAAAGTCCTAAAGCTAACAAAAACTAACAAATAAGCAAAAGGCAAACATATTCACAATATTCACAATAGCCAATAATATAACACCATTGCAACTCCCCGGCAACAGCACCATTAATTTGATACAAGGATTTATATCGGTTCGGAATTTCACAAAATAATTCCGTTGTTAGTATAGTCCAAACCAATAGTCAATCCTCAAATCAAATTAAATTTGGTTTTGTCATATGTACAAACCCCAATAAGAATTAACCGAAGTATTTGAACTTCGGGTCGTCTCACAAGGAATTGCAATGAAATGAATGATTATTGGCTATGAAGATGCAAGGGGGTTTGATTTATAATTGGCAAGAAAAATAAATGGCAAGAAAGTAAAATGACAAGAACTAATAAAATAAAGGAAACAACTCTTGGCTAAGCATAGGAATTGAGATCACCATCTTTGTCTACAAACCATATATTGACAATTATGAGAGGCCAACCTATTAAGTCTACTTCCAAAAGCCTTAAGTACGTAATGCCTACTCCTAAGCTTGAAGTACGTCAAATAGGTTTGATCACATCAACCCATAAGTTCCAACCTATCTACTAATTAGATTAGCAGTGGGTTAGTGTCAATGGATATCAAATTGATCACCAAGGGTTCTCAAATCACCAATTCAATGACACCCAATGACTCAAGGTCACTCAATTCCCTTAGCCTAGGCCAAGAGTAAAGAGAACTACTCAAAAACTATAGGAAACATTTTAACAAATAGCTAGAGTACAAGAAAAGTGAACATCACAAAATGCTAGAATTAATGAAACCTATAACTATCATAAGCAAGAAATCAATAATAGCAAGCAAGATCAACATAAAAGAAACATAGAAACATGAAATTGCATTAAAAGGAAATTAGATCCAACAACGTTCATTGAAGAGAGAACTTTTGCGTGGTCTAGAAATTTGCAGATAAATCCTCGTTGCAGGTATAGCTTCTAAACCAAAAAAAGTCCTTTCTTACCAAAGTTTTGGTTGTCACAAGTAACAAACCTCTTTGAAATTGATAACCGAAGTATTTAACTTTGGGTCGTCTTCTCAAGGAACTGCAGGGAGGTATGTTCTTATTATTGGTTATGAGTTCTGTAAATTGGGGATTTTGAAAGTAAGGAACAAGTAATTTAAATGACAAGTAAAATAAATAAATAACTGTAAAATAAACTCTTGGCAAGGTATGAAAATTCGGAAGTGCTATCCCAGTTATTATTATGAGAAATTGAAGTTAATCCCACTTAGTTAACCCTTGCGAAAGCAAGAGAAAGTTAAGTGAACTAATTAGTTAGATTTCCCAAGTCATAGCCAACTCCTAAGGAAAGACTAGAGTTAGTGGAATTCAATTTAATTAGCAAACATAACAATCAATCACGATAAGTTTAATAACTCAATAATTTCCAGTTAATCAATTAAAGCCAAGGATATGAAAAGCTAAATAAGAATTATAAATTTGAAATACCTCAATTGCATTAATAAGAGAAAATTAATCTAAACATGAAGAGTTCACAAGCCAATTTGGAAACATAAGTAATTAAATGAGAGCATTAAAGTATCTGAAAGCAAAAGAGAAATAAAAAGTAAAAGAAATATTGAACCTGATAAAGAGTTGAAATACTAAATTGAAATAATAAGAAATCCTAATCCTAAAACCTAAGAGAGAGGAGAGAACCTCTCCCTCTAAAAAACTACATCTAAATCATGAAAAATGAATAATTGGAGAGCTCCCCGTGAATGGATGCATTCCCCCACTTTATAACCTCTAATTTGTGTTTTCTGGACTTGGATCTGGGCCGAAAAGGGCTTCAGAAATCGCTGGTAGCGTTTTCTGTAGTTTCTGCATGTAGTGTTTGTCACACGTTTGCGTGGGTCACGCGGTCGCGTCATCTGGGAGTTTTCCTTGTCACGTGTTCGCTTCGGTCATGCGTACGCGTCATCTGCGTTCTGCCCAAGGCACGCATCTGCGTCAGTCACGCGTTCGCGTCGCTGCCTTTTCGCGCTGGGCATGCGGTCGCGTCGTCCATGCGTTCGCTTCGCTTCCAGTTTCTTCAAAAATTCCATTTTGTGCTTTCCTTTCATTTTTGTATGTTTTCTTTCCATTCTTTAAGTCATTCCTGCCTTAGGAGATCTAAAACTACTTAACACACAAATCACGGCATCGAATGGTAATAAAAGGTAATTAAAATAATTATTTTTAAAGCATAGGAAACATATTTTTCACATACATCACATAATAAGGAAGGGAAAGTAAAATCATGCAATTTACATGAATAAGTGAGTGAAGGGTTGAATAAATCACCTAAATTGAGCACAAAATACATCATAAAATATGGGTTTATCAACTTCCCCACACTTAAACAATAGCATGTCCTCATGCTAAATCCAAGATGAAGAGTAAGGTAAGGTTAAAGTGGTGGAATCTCATGTAATGCAATCTATTCTAAATGCAACTACCTAAACGAGTCATGCAATTCTAATTATTATTCACTTGTATATAAAGGTTACATGTAGTTAAATTAATTCATATCCTCAAGGAATCATATATGCATAGCCAGACCCTAGATAATGTTAAAGCGCCTTTACAATTGAGATGGGTAAAACTATTTCACAAACTTGTAAGACAATTAACAATTTAAGCAGAGATATATGGTGATGAGCTATTGAACCCTCACTGGATTTTTTGTTTACTCTCTAGTCACTCAGTGTTTATTGGGTTAATCACTCTATTCTTTTTCTATCCTTACTTTCTATAACTTCGATCTTCATCTAACCAATCAACAATTATAGAATACAGACATACAAAAATCATGAGGTCTTTTCCAAGGTTGTAATGGGGCCAAGGTAAAGGTAAGGGTATATGTATAAGGCTAAGTGAGCTAATAAGTGAATCTTTGATTAGTCTAAGATCTCACCTAACATACATACTTTATAAATCAAAATTTCTTTAACCTATTTGCCCAAATTTTCCCTCTTTGTATTGCACACTCATGTATTTAATTTTGTCCCATGTGCATTGATTCTTTTTATCTTGCAATTGGGGAATTTTTGTATCCCCTTAATTAAATACTGAAAATGTAAAATAAATTTTTTTTAATGCACATGGTAATTCAATTTCTTTGATTTGACATGAGCATGCTTCCTAAATTTTTATTTTGAAACATCTTATTCTTTTTTAAATTCCTACTTTGTTTCTATCATCCCATGTTCTCATAAAGTTCCCCATTCTTAAATTGTACACAATTTCTATCTTAAGCTAACCAAGGATTCAACTTGGGATTTTTATTTTGTTTTTCTGCTTAAGGCTAGTAATGTGGTTATAGAATAGAAGGGGATTTAAAAAGCTCAAGGGGGCTAACAAGGGTGATGTAAAAAGGTAGGCTAATTTGGGATAAGTGAGGAAAAATTCAAATGACGGCCTCAATCATCTCTTAGTATGTATCTATACTCTATAATTGGACATACAGATTAAAACATAGTAAAGAACATCAGAATAAAAAAGTAGGGCAAAATACACAGGAATGAAATTTATGGTTTGAATGTAAGCATACAATTAAGCTCAAAACTCACAGGCTGTGTGTTCTCCAGCTCAACAATCATATATCAGTTATACATGTCATGCAAGTAAAAATTAAGAGTTCCCATTATTCTCAATGTAAATCTTAGGGTGGCCCTTAAAATCTTAGTGTTGTTCCTTGATGAAATGTTGTTAACTAACTAACATGTAATGCTATATATACAAGGTGTGTGGATTATTTTAATTTACAAGCTCTGAGGCAGGTGGAGGTGCAGTGGGTGGGGCTGGTGCAGCAGTGGAAGAAGAAGGGGTAGCCAAAGATGTGGCTGCCTCACCAGAAGTGGTAAGGAACGGAGGTCTGTGGCCTAAAGCCAGAAACTTCCTGCTGTGAAGAATGATCTTCTTGCAGTCTGCAGCATGTGGCTTCTCATCAGCAAGCTCCCAAGGCACGTCAGCTCGACGGCCTAGCTGGGTGACCAAATAAGGGAAGGGGAGAGTGCCTCTGACATGGTCCCTGGCCATGTAGTACCGGATGAAACGTGGGAGGTACAGCTCCTTACCCTCCATCACACACCAGAGGAGGGTGATGATAGCAGCAGGCAGCTCCGTCTCATGAGTACTCGGCATAACAAAGTTGCTCAGGATCTAGTGCCAGAGCCGAGCCTCATCATTCAGATACATCAGCTTGATTCCCTTAGGCATTGTTGTGTTCTTTCCCATGACCCAGGGGACAGTAGGATCAACGGCTATCCTCTGCTTGACAACATCCCAGTCAAATCGCATAAAGCGCATGTCCTCTCCAGCCTTTTGGTAACCGTCAGGTTGATCTGACTTAGGCTGAAGCTGCAGAATATCCTCAATGACTTCTTCAGTTACCAATATCTGTTTTCCTCTGAGGTACACTGCATCCAGGGTAGTCTTGAAATAGTTGCAGTAAAACTCCCAGACCCAAGAAGCATTGACCTCTGTCAAGTTTCTCTCCAAGAAGAACCAGCCTCTCTGTTTGATATGATCGGAGGTGTACTGCTGTAGTTCTTCTGAAATTTTCAGAGTTCTCTCCAGGTACAGGTTTCTGGAGGTGGCAAACACTGGATACTTCAGCTCACAGTATCTGTTTGCGAATTTTACCGGATCATTGCAGTGAGGAGCTGGTCAGCCTTCTCCTGCGGGGTAAAGTGCTTTTCCCGCCAAGAGTCATCATACATAATGTCCAAGATAGACATAGAGGATTCACCTCGTTTCCTTTTACCAGTGGTGGCTATGCCTTTTCCCTTGCGCTGAGGGTCAGACATCCTGAAAAACAGAAATCCAGGATATAATTGAAGAACAAAAGCAGGAAAACAAGTAGACAAATAGAATAATAATAGTAGAAGCACATAGTGGCAAAAGAGCAGTAAAATTATGAAATGAGTTAAGTAAATGTGCATTATGGATTGTATTTGAGTTAGAAATCTAAGAAGAAAAATCACAATCGAAAATGTAATATAAGTAGAATTCATGTTAATTAGAAAAAACTATAATCATGCCTTGAGTTAGAAGGTTAAAGTAAATAGTTAAAAACCAAGAAGAGATATTTGAAAGTTACATTGGTTAGGATTGAAAAAGAGGTTAGAAAGTAGAAATCAGTGAGTTAGTAAAAAGAAAGTCAGAGTAAGTGGCATGATGATCGGTTTCTAAGCAACAAGAAGTTCACAATTATAAGCTACAGTCAACTCATATTCAAGCAAGAAAATCAGGTTGTTTATGATAATCATATAGATGCATGAGTAGCAAAAATTAAAATCTAATCATCGATAATGCAATTTATTAACCAGGAAATTAAAAGGAATAAGAATGCTGGCCCGTGCATTCATGAATTGGTTTGGTAAAAGCTAAGTAATGCAAAATTCAAAATTGCCAAAACCAATACATGAATGAGAAGGAAACAATTTGCAGAAAATTGGGCAGCATTCCGGCTAAAATTGGATGTTCCCGGGTAATAAACAGCAAGCAGAATAGTTCATATAAAGTAAAATAAAGCTGCAAATACACATAAGTAATATGAACATGAAAGAGCAATGGAACAGCAGCATTAAACAGTGAAGATCAGCATATGAATAGTATTAACATCACAGCCAGACCATAATTACAGAATACGTAAAACAAGCAACAAGTACGGTGCAATTATCAGGCCTAAATCCACTAACCACATCCTAGCTACCTAACCACCTAGAATCCACTACAACATGCATCTCTATCTATCCTAAGTTTGAACATAAACTGAAAAACATGCAACGAACTATGAATGAAAGAAAAATGGCGTTCGGCGGAACCTGGTAGGCGTATGAACTACGGTAGGGATCAGAGAGGTGGCGGGGGTGTGGTGGTGGTAGTGTTGATGCGGCGGTGAAGGGCGGTTGGCGCGGCGGTGGGTGGCTGTTCGGTGGCAGGGGGTTCGAGTGGGGTTTAATGGTGGTGGGTAAGAAGAATCGGGTTGAGGGTGGTGGTGGTGGGAGGCGCGGTGGTGATGGCGTGGTGGTGGTGGTTGGCCGCGGTGGGGGCAGCGGTGGTGGAGGGAAGAAGAGAAGAGAGAGAGAAGAAGGGAAGGGAAGGAAGAAGGAGGGGGTGGGCGTCGCAGTGTTTGGGTGGTTGGGGGTGGTGCGGCGGTCAGAGGTGGTTGGGGTGGTGGTGTTGGAGTGGGGAGCAGAGAGGGAGCAGAGGGGGTTGGGGGGGAAGAGAATGGGGGCGCGATGGGGTAGGGTTTCGCGTGGCTGGGGGTTAATGGATTTGAATCCACGCGAACGCGTGGGGCACGCGAACGCGTGGGGCACGCGAGTGCATGGCTAGGATGAAATGGGGTTGACGCGGTCGCGTGAGGCACGCGATCGCATGGAATGGGTAAAAGATGAATGACGCGGTCACGTGAGACACGCAACCGCGTCGCTGAAAATTGTGCTAAACGCACAATTCCAGCGTCGTTTCAGCGCAACTCTCTGTCTCCATTTAGGGTGGTATACAATCCACGCGACGCAGACGCGTCGCTCACGCTTTTGAACAGCCTCCGGGGTCCCAAACTAGGCATGTGAAGCTTTTGAACAGCTTCAAAGAGGTTTTCAGGCTCCCGGGGTGACGAATGTCAGAATAGATTCCAGGATCCCAAACTTTGCTTTTAAATCTGCCTTTGTCTTGATCTATATTCTTCGATCCGGGCGATTTAGAAATTGTATTCTCACCAAGATGACCAACGTCTTCCGAGACCCATTCAATTGAACTTGATACCAATCCTTGTACTTCGAATTGAGGTGTGGAACCTTATTGAATCTTGCACACCAGCTCTGAGTACAAGCCATTTCCCTATTACTCTTAAAGCCACAGAGAGCTCTAAGCTAGCCATCTGTTTCAAGCAAACTATATTCATGTGGAAAAGTAAGGATAAAGGTTAAGGATTGTACCCACGTGAAGCTTGTATTGGGCAGTAATGGCCTTGGGATAGGTGTTTTCAGTGGTTCTGTAAGCTCTACTCCCTTGTATTTTTCTGTAAATTCCTCCACTTCCTTACAAAATTCTTCAACTGCAACTGCGTCCTGATCAAAGTCTTCTATGTCTTCCTTGTCACTTAAGTCATATGTTGGAGGTTGAGAGAAATCTACCTCAACATCATCTTCGTATTCATTCAGGGAAGATTCTTCTAGCTCAAAGAATTCACTTGCAGATGCAAGTTCATTACTAAGAGTACTTGACTTGTGATTATCATCATTAAGGAAACTTGCGTCTTGGGTTATTCCGTCTAGTTCTTCATAAAATACCTACTTTGGGGGTTGTATACTATCCTCCTTAGCATCAATTGTAACGTCCTTGACGGAATTTTCCACAACTCTGGATTCCCATGGAGGTTCAGCATCTCCTAAATCTTCAATCAATACTTCTTCTTCTTGGATAATTTGATCTTCCTCCAATTGTTCCAGAACAAAGTCATGCTCCTTACTGTCCACTGGGGTTTCTAGTGTCTCCTTCATGCTACGTTTGTCATTAGAATCTCCATATGAAGTTATTGGTGTTCCTTGAGTGTCTAAACGTCTGGAAGATAATTGATTTATTGCTTGCTCCAGCTGATGAAGGGTTGTATGAAGTTGATCTATTGTTTCCTTGAGGCGAGCCTGTGATTCTTGAGATGACGGATATGGACATGGTACATAGAGAAGTGGTGGTGTTTGGGAGTAATTGGATTGGAATTGGGGTAAATAAGGATCATACGGTGGTGAATGGTGAAAAGGAGCTTGTGAGTGTGGTGGTTCGAAGTTATGTTGAGAGGATGGTCTATAAGCACAGGGTGGGGCTTGTTGGTAACCACCAGGAGGTCCATCATATCTATCAGCTTGGTATGCATTGTAGAATGGTCCTTGCCCATGATATCTTGGAGGGTGTTGTTGCCTAAAGGGTTGATTAGATCCTCTTGGCTCCATCCATCTTTGACTGCTTAGACCTTGATGCACATTCCTGTTATAGCTTCCACTCCTTTCAACAGATTTAGAACCAAACTCAAAGCAAGAGGGGTGAGAATTCATAGTAGCTAATAGAAATAAAAGGGAAAAACAAAAACAAATAAACAATTAAAAGGAAAATATTTACAATATCCAATAATAAGGCACACGTTTGCAGTTCCCTGGCAACGGCGCCATTTTTGA
The DNA here is from genome assembly GCF_000816755.2 of Arachis ipaensis. Classification (NCBI taxonomy): domain Eukaryota; kingdom Viridiplantae; phylum Streptophyta; class Magnoliopsida; order Fabales; family Fabaceae; genus Arachis; species Arachis ipaensis. Next base: position 49,407,841 of record NC_029790.2, on the reverse strand, counting down.
AGAGAGAACTTTTGCGTGGTCTAGAAATTCGCAGATAAATCCTCGTTGCAGGTATAGCTTCTAAACCAACAAAAGTCTTTTCTTACAAAAGTTTTGGTTGTCACAAGTAACAAACCCCTTTGAAATTGATAACCGAAGTCTTTAACCTCGGGTCGTCTTCTCAAGGAACTGCAGGGAGGTATGTTCTTATTATTGGTTATGAGTTCTGTAAATTGGGGGTTTTGAAAGTAAGGAAAAAGTAATTTAAATGACAAGTAAAATAAATAAATAACTGTAAAATAAACTCTTGGCAAGGTATGAAAATTCGGAAGTCCTATCCCAGTTATTCTTATGAGAAATTGAAGTTAATCCCACTTAGTTAACCCTTGCGAAAGCAAGAGAAAGTTAAGTGAACTAATTAGTTAGATTTCCCAAGTCCTAGCCAACTCCTAAGGAAAGAGTAGAGTTAGTGGAATTCAATTCAATTAGCAAATGTAACAATCAATCACGATAAGTTTAATAACTCAAGAATTTCCAGTTAATCAATTAAAGCCAATGATATGAAAAGCTAAATAAGAAATATAAGTCTGAAATACCTCAATTGCATTAATAAGAGAAAATCAATCTAAACATGAAGAGTTCACAAGCCAATTTGGCAACATAAGTAATTAAATGAGAGCATTAAAGTATCTGAAAGCAAAAGAGAAATAAAAAGGAAAAGGAATATTGAACCTGATAAAGAGTTGAAATACTAAATTGAAATAATAAGAAATCCTAACCTTAAAACCTAAGAGAGAGGAGAGAACCTCTCCCTCTAATTGGAGAGCTCCCCGTGAATGGATGCATTCCTTCACTTTATAACCTCTAATCTGTGTTTTCTAGACTTGGATCTTGGCCGAAAAGGGCTTCAGAAATCACTGGTAGCGTTTTTTGCAGTTTCTGCACGTGGCGTCTGTCACGCGTCCGCGTGGGTCACGTGGTCGCGTCATCTGGGAGTTTTCCTTGTCACGCTTTCGCTTCGGTCACGCGTACGCGTCATCTACGTTCTGCTCAAGGCACGCATCCACGTCAGTCACGCATTTGCGTCGCTGCCTTTTCACGCTGGTATGCGGCCGCGTCGTCCATGCGTTCGCGTCGCTGCCAGTTTCTTCAAAAACTCCATTTTGTGCTTTCCTTCCATTTTTGTATGTTTCCTTTCCATCCTTTAAGTCATTCCTACCTTAGGAGATCTGAAACTACTTAACACACAAATCATGGCATCGAAAGGTAAAAAAGGTAATTAAAATAATTATTTTTAAAGCATAGAAAACATGTTTTTCACATACATCACATAATAAGTAAGGGAAATTAAAACCATGCAATTTACATGAATAAGTAAGTGAAGGGTTGAATCAATCACCTAAATTGAGCACAAAATACATCATAAAATATGGGTTTATCATTCATCAACATAAAAGAGAGTAAAATAAGAAATTAACAAGAGAAACTAAGAAGATTAAGATAATAGAACACTAAAATATAAAGAGAATTGAAATCAAAACAAGAATTGAAAGATGAATTTGAGAGAGATTAACCTAACTTTACCCTAATTTCTATCCTAAATCTAGAGAGATAAGAGAGCTTCTCTCTCTAGAATTCTACCCTAAAACATGATGGAAACTAAACTATGACTAATTGGTTCATTCCCCCCTCAATCCTTGGGTTCAATAGCATCATAAATGAGTTGGATTGGGCCCAAAATGAGCTACAAATCGCTGGCCACGATTTCACTTTAGTGAATCGCGTTGCTCCATCGGCGTGCACACGTACAGTGTGTGTGCGCGCCCTTAAACGCGATGAAACTATGGCAAATTTTATATCATTTTGAAGCCCCAGACGTTAGCTTTCTAACACAACTAAAACTGCCTCATTTGGACCTCTGTAGCTGAAGTTATGATCGATTGAGTGCGAAGAGGTTAGGGTTGACAGCTTTACGGTTCCTTCATTTCTTCACGAGTTCTCCCACTTTGCATGCTTTTCTCCCCACTTCTTCCATCCAATACTTGCCTTATGAACCTGAAATCACTCAACAAATAGATCAAGGCATCGAATGGAATTAAAGTGAGTTAAATTTAGCTATTTTAAGGCCTAAAAAGCATGTTTTCACATTTAAGCACAAATCAAGGGAGAATTGCAAAACCATGCTATTTCATTGAATAAATGTGGGAAAAGGTGATAAAATCCCCCAAATTAAGCACAAGATAAACCACAAAATTGGGGTTTATCATGGACCCCCTTGTAGTTACCAACAAGCCCCACCATATGCCTATGAACCCCCTCTTCAATATAGCTTTGAACCACCTACTCACAAGCCCCCTACTACCAAACACCCTCATATGATCTTAACCCATATCCACCATACTAGCCACCCTTTGAGCCATATGAACCATATATGGAACCACCCCAATTCCAACCCAATTACTTCCAAGAACCACCACCTCCATATACACCATGTCCATATCCATCAATCCAAGAGCCATATGATCCTAATTATGTTCTCCAAGCAGAACAAGAGTCAAGGGATCATCTCAAGGAAGCACTGGATCAATTTCAAGCAATCCTTCATCAATTGGAGCAAGTGGGAAACCGGAAAGCACACAAAGCTCTCATGGCTAAAGAATCTCAACTTGAGAACAAGGGACTGAAGTGTGTTGTGCAACAAGTGGAAAAGTTGGAGAGTGTTGAACCACCACACCCTTATTATGATGAACCTCCCTCTAATCATGAACCTTTCCTCCCAAATAATGAACCTTCATATCCACCCCAATCTTCAATGCATGACAATCTAAGTGTTATTCTTCAAGAGCCAAGAGAGATGCAAAGGCAGGTACTAGAATTCACGACTGCCTTGACCGAGGTAGTAAATCGATTAGCTTCCCAATATTTGGAAACTCAAAGTACTCCCATGGCTACATGTGGAGAATCAATAGAAGGGCGTAGCATGAAGGAGACACTAGAAACTCCAGTGGACAATGAGGAACGTGACTTTGTATTGGAACAAGTGGAAGAAGCCGTAATAGTTGAAGAGGAAGAAGTGGTTGAAGACTTAGGAGATGCCGAACCTCCATGGGAATCTAGAGTTGTAAAGTATTCCCCCAAGAAGATTGAAATTGATGTCAAGGAGGCTAGTGCACAACCTCCATGGCATATTCCCTATGAATAATTGGATGGGATAGATCAAGAAGCAAGTTCTCTTGGGGATGATGATCATGAATCAAGTCTTCCTAGTGATGAATCCACATCCACAAATGAACTCGTTGAATATGAAGATCCTTCTATGGTTGAATCTGAGAATGATGTGGAAGTAGAAGCCCTTCGGCAAGGATGGACGGGAGTTGAACATGCATTGTCAAGATCGTTGGAGACTTCTCTACCTAGGTTGCGTCTACTCCTTCACTTGAGTGGGTAAAACTCATCTCTATTCGCTTTACAGTCCCACTTGAGTATGGTATTCTTGAAACCGATGGTCATCTTAGGAAGCTTTGTGGCATTAAGCGTAAGAGAAGGATGTTTAGTGGTTAGAGTTGTAAATCAAGGATCATCAAGGTTGAGATTCCAAGAGCTAGATTCAAGGGTTGGACTAGTGATAATTTGGTTAGATCTAAGAGAAGAGTTTGGTACTTCATTGAGAATTTGGACTGCTTGCCACCCGGATGGAAAAATGATGATCAACTTGAAGACGGGTGTGGAAACAGGATTTGGGATCCGGGCATATATGAATATCAATTTTGGGAGCCCTTAACTTCTGAAGAACTTCATTAAGGCTTCACGAATTCACTTAGGAATGTTGAAGCTTATTGGATGTCCAAGCATTGGTGGATGTTTCAGGATGAGTTCAAGCACAAGCCACCATGACAAGGAGCTCAACAACTGTCCAACTTAAGGACTCTAACTAAAAGTGCCAGGTGGGAGACACCCCACCATGGTAAATTCTTTCTAATTTCCCTTTTGTTTGTGTTAGTAATAAGTTATATTTTCATTTTTATTTATGTTTATTTCTTTTAATCTATGGTTTAGTTGCTTATTAATTTTTGGTTTATTTAAAAAAAAATTAGAATCGACACGTAAGCGTCGATGACGCGCACGCGTCATGTGTCAGTGCATAATATTAATAAAATAAATAGAGAGTTGTGTTGCAACGATGCGGGAGGGGTGCCTGGCGCATAAACCAACCCACGCGTATGCGTGCCCCACGCCTACGCATCCCCTGCGTTTTTTGCAAATCCACGCGTAAGCGTGTGCGACGCGTACGCGTGGGCTTGCCAATCGGCGTAAAAGGGTGCTTGAACAGAGCGTTGTGATGCCATGGCACTGGAGTCGCGCGAGTAGTCACGCGTAGCGTCAGTGTGCAATTTTTGCCATCCACGCGTACGCGTGGGCGATGCTTACGCGTCGCATGGCTAATTCAGTTTTCACGCTTACGCGTGATGTATGCGCGCACGTCGTTTGCTATTTTTCAGTTCATACTTCTTTCTTCTCTCCTTTCTCCTTCTTTCTTCCTCCTTTCTTACTTTCTTCTTCTTCTTCATTTCTTTAACTTCTCATTCTTATTCTCTTTCATTCTATTTTCCTTATTGCATTTGCATACTTTCACTCATTGCATTTTAATTTTGTGTATGTTTTTATTTTCTTTTCTAAATTTGATACTTTTTCTTCGGTGTTGAATTTTCTTGCTCAACTGTTGAATATCTCTTGCATTATTTTGGGGCTTCATGACTTGTTTTATTCTAATTGGGTAATATTGTTTAAGTCAATGCTAATTTTTTATGATACTTATATTCCTTTTGCATTGATATGAACTTATATTGTCTTTCATGACCCGCTCTCTTCCCCATTGTTGCAATTTTTGCACTATTGATATGCCATTTGCTTCTACTGTTTTCTTACTTGCATGTTGTAGCTACCATGTAATTGAGACCGTCATTATTTGGTATTAACCCAAACATAGTTTTTTTGTTTTCTATCTTTGTTTTTGGGTTACTTTTCTTCCCTTTTCTCTTCTTTCAGGCTGGCCACCAGGAAGGGAATCAGAAGACGTTTACATGGGGCGACAAACAAGTTCCTACGCATATTCTTTGGAAAAAAAGCATCAGTTGGAGCCACCCATCCACTTGCACATCTTTGCATGCACTGAGGACGGTGCAATCTTTAAATGTGGGGAGGTCCATACCGACTTCCATGGGTTAGTTACTTTCCTGTCTCAACACGAATGTTTAATTTTCTTTGTTAATTTGTTGTTGCATTTGCATGTTTGATTACATGTTTGTTTGATTTTGTTCATATTTTACCACTACTTGGTTAAAGTGATGAATCCTTTCCCAAGAAATTATTTTATAGCATTTCACTAATTTGACTTAAAATTTTTATTGAACTTGTTTGAAGAAATATTATATTGGAACATGGGTTTGGAAACATTTGGTTTGAGAATTGAGTGTTGTGTATTTTTATTGAAAATGTGCAAAACAATAGTTGAGCACATATTATTGCATCCAATAATTTAATCATATGCATTGAGGAAAACAAAAGAAAAGAAAAGAAAAATAAAAAGAAAAAAAAAGGAGAAAAAGAAAAGAAAAAAAGAGAAAATAAATAAAAAGGGGACAAAATGCTCCAAAGCAAATGGTAATAGCAATGCATATAAGTTGTACTAAAACTGGAATGCATGAATATGTGGCAAAACGTAGTTAATGGATAGTTAGGTTTTATGTTCTGATTACATGGATTGGCTTAAGTTAGGTGGAAAGTTTAAGTTAATTAAGGATTCATATTTTAGTCTACTTGACCAAATACAATCCTACCTTGACCCTAACCCCATTACAACCCTTAAAAGACCTCTTGATATGTGTATTTGTGCATCAAATTATTGTTGATTGGTAGAAGAAGAGCAAGCCTTAGAAAGCAAGGTTAGTAAAGAATTGAGAGAATCGAACCTTAAACACTTGAGTGATTAGAGTGTATATACTTCCGGTGAGGGTTCGATGCTCGATTCTTTGTTCCAAGCTTTCATGAGCTATTTTCTTCTGTAAGTCTACTTGTACTTTATTTTGAGATTTGAATTAGTGGAATCCAGTTTATATTTATTCTTGGAGAATTTATTTACTTTTAAACCAAGTAGGAAAGAGCATTTTGCATGTAGTTGCATTCATATAGATAGGTCGCATTTCATAAATTCCACCATCCCTCTTCACTCCTTTATAGCTTCTCTTGAGCTTAGCAAGAGGACATGCTAATGTTTAAGTGTGGGGAGATTGATAAACCCCATTTTTAGGGTTTATCTTGTGCTTAATTTAGTGGATTTTATCCACTAAACTCACACTTATTCATATAATTCGCATGTTTTACATTTTCCTTTCTAATTTTGTGCTATGATTGAAAACATACTTCTTTGGCCTTAAATTTGCTACTTTTAATCCTCTCTTATTACCATTCGATGCTGTGATATGTTTGTTAAGTGTTTTCAGGATTTATAGGGCAGGAATGGCTTAGAGGATGGAAAGGAAGCATGCAAAAGTGGAAGGAATACAAGAAATTGAAGGAATTGTTAAGCTGTCAAGCCTGACCTCTTCGTACTAAATCGATCATAACTTGAGTTACAGAGGTCCGAATGAGGCGATTTCAGTTGCGTTGGAAAGCTAACATCCGGGTGATGACATGTCATCATGTCATGTTTTTCTATGCTTTTTTCATACAAGAAATTGATGATTAGTGCTTAAATATTTCATTCTTTTGTGCTTAAATGATATATTTCTTTGATCTTTTGATTTTATAAACTTTGTAGGAAATAAGAAGAAAAAGAAGCAAAAAAAAGCACAAAATAAGCTAAAAAGAAGAAAAGAGGAATTTTAGGCACGCTTTGAAGATTGAGCACGCTTTGGAACCTTAGGCCACGCTTTTAAAAGCGTGGCCCATGACCATGGAGCCTTGGCATTAGTGACATGATAAAGATGCATTAATAACTAAAGCATGCATGCATTTAATTATTAATGCTTTATGCATGCATTATCATGGATTATCATGTATTAATGTTTATGCATGCATGAAACATTTAATTAATAATGCCAAATGAATGAAATAAATGAATGCTATGTTAAGTAATTGGCATTACTAATTAAATGTAATAATATAATAAAAGCATGCATGCATGAAACAATTAATTACTAATGCTAATGAATGAAGGCGTTAAATGAATAAATGCTTTAACGTTAATGCATTAGCATTATTAATTAAAGCCATACATTTCTAATGCATTTGGCAAATCAAGCTTTATGTTAATGCATATAAAAAGGCATTAATAAAAGCATGCATGTAATACATTAATAATAAAGCCAATGGAACCCATCAATGAACGCTAGTGTTCATTAAGCAAAGGAATGCTACAAGCATGGGAACATTAAAAGAGAAGCAAGCGTTCATTCTAGTGAGCGTCACGCTCACTAAATTGAACTTTTTCGGGGGCTTTTGAAAGCAATGCATAGCAAGGAAACAAAGGAGTAGCGCTCAAAGGATGCAACGTAGCGCTCGAAGAGGAAGCATGCACAAGGAAGGGTAGCGTTCAAAATTTAGAACGCAGCGCTCCCTTTTTGTAACTTTCTCGTGCTTCTCATAGGGAGGAAGGCTCAGCATCAAGTGCAGCGTTCACAATTTGAACGTAGCATTCAAAGAGTAAATGCTAGGCTAAGCAAGGAGGCTTGGCACAAAAATTGGCTCACAAGGCAAGTGAACACAACGTTCACTAATGAAATAGCGCGTTCCACTGGAGCATGCACCACCCCTGATCCATTTTCAATCAAATGCCACCCGGATCCACTTCTTCAAGGCCAAACCAAAAAGCTGCAACTCTGGCTCAATTAGTCCCAATTCAAGCCTATTGACACACCAAAGCAAGCAAAACCCATGGACATCACTCAAAGGCACAAGAAAAAGCTAGATTAGGAATTTTATTTAAATTGTAATTTGTTTTCAATTTCAATTTCATTTTCATTTTGTAAAGCCTGTATAAAGGCATCAATTTCATTTCATTAAGGAGGGTTGCTCTGCTAGAGGGCAATAGGAGTAGAAGTAGAATAAAGAGCTTTTCGTTTAAATTTTCCTTTGTGAACTTGACAATTGGAAATCAGATATGGGTTTTCTTTTCTTTTCTGTTTCATTTTCCTTCCTCTGCAATTTCCTTTCTATTTTAATCGAGAGAGCAATTGAGCTCTTGGTATTCTTTCTGTTTTTGCTATTTCATTGAAATTGTTAATTTCTCTTTGAGATTTCAGAATTGATCTAAGTCTTCTTGGTGATTTAATCTTCTGCACTTCTACTTTTCTACAATTTTTACATTTCTGTTCTTGATTCAATTTGATTTACTCTTCCTGCAAGTTTAAGATTCTGTCAATTGTTTTGAGTTCTAATTTATTGCTTCCATTTAATTTTCCAACACCCAGCCTCCTTTACATTTTGCTGCAATTTGATTTTCTTGCTCTTTAAGATTTTGTCCAATCTACATTCTGATGATTTACATTTACTGCAATTTACATTCCTTGTTCTTTAAGTTTCAGTCAATTTACTTTCTGCACTTTATAATTCCTGTAATTTACTTTCTGTTGCTTTAATTTCATCCAATTCACCAATGTTAGCTTGACTAGACTAATCACTCACTAAAGTTGCTTGATCCATCAATCCTTGTGGGATCGACCTCACTCTAAGTGAGTTTTACTACTTGATGCGACCCGGTACACTTGCCGGTGAGTTTTGTGTGGAAATCTAATTTTCACCCATCAAGTTTTTGGCGCCGTTGCCGAGGATTGATTTAGATTGACAATGATTAAGTAGGGTGATAATCTAGATTAAGCATTTTCTTTTCATTTTTACTAAGCACACTAACTGTTTGAATTTTTGCTTAAGCTAACACTAATCTCGCTCTAGCTGTAGAGTGTTTCATTTTGGTTTCTGGTTTTGTTTATTTGTCAGGAGGAAGAAGAGGTGAATCCACATCTCTTAACCTTGACGAGAGAACCCTCCGAAGATTGAGAAGAGAAGCAAGATGGAAAGGAGTTATTGGTGAAGAGGAATTAGAGGAGGAAGATCAAGTCATGGATGATAACATTTCAGATCATAGTAATGGTGTGGCCAACAACAATGGTTAACCTCAGAGAAGAGTCTTGGCTTCATACACTATCCCCAACCCAAAGAATTGTGGGAGTAGCATCTTGACCCCCAATGTCAATGCCAATAACTTTGAACTCAAGCCTCAATTGATTACCCTGGTTCAAAACAATTGTCAATATGGAGGAAGTGCTGCTGAAGATCCAAACCAACACCTCTCTGTATTTTTGAGAATCTGTGACACTGTCAAAACTAATGGAGTCAACCCTGACATTTATAAGCTTCTTTTATTCCCATTTTCATTAAGAGATAAAGCCACACATTGGTTAGAACTCTTCCCCAAAGAGAGCATTACCAGCTGGGATGATTTGGTTAGCAAATTTCTAGCCAAATTCTATCCACCTCAAAGAGTCATCAAGCTAAAAACTGATGTGCAAACCTTCAGACAACAAGAAGGAGAGTCATTGTATGAAGCTTAGGAGAGGTATAAAGCTCTAATAAGAAGATGTCCAGAAGGAATGTTCAATGAATGGGTGGAGTTGCAGAATTTCTATGAAGGCTTGTCCTTACCTTCAAGGAAAGCTTTGGATTATTCATCAGGAGGATCTTTGCAAATGATGAAAACTGCTCAAGAGGCACATGATCTCATAGACATGGTGGCCAACAATGAGTATTTCTACTCCTCTGAAAGGCAACCAGCTCCAAAGAAGGGTGTATTTGAGCTTGAAGGAGTTGATACTATATTAGCTCAGAATAAACTCATGCACCAGCAGCTCCAACAGCAAATTGAAACAATGTCATAGAGAATGGATGGATTGCAACATGCAGCAGTGAGCACAACTTACCAACCATCAATGGTGTAGGGATAGCAGGAGGAAAACTATGAGGAGCAGCAGCCTGAACAAGTGCAGTACATGCACAACCAAGGTTCTGAATCAAATGACTTCCATGGAGACACTTACAACTCATCCTGGAGAAACCACCCAAATCTGAAATGGCGAGAGAACAAAAACCAGCAACTTTGGCAGAGAAACTCAAACCAAAATAATTTCAGAAACACAAACCATCAAAACCATCAAAATACTAACTAAAATCCATACAGAAAACCACAAAATAATCAACCTTAACCCAACTACTATCCACCCAATAACTCATCCACTAACCAAAACAACTATCATTCACCCTCAACATCCCATAATCAACCACAACCACCCCAGGAATCTCAAAGGATCTCCAACTTGGAGATATTGATGGAGAAGATGATGAAACATCAAGAGCTAGCAAACAAAAATCATGAAGCTTCATTGAGGAATCTAGAGAGGCAAATTGGTCAATTATCAAAGCAAACAGTGGCTGAAAGGCTAACCAATGCATTGCCAAGTGACACCATTCCCAACCCCAAGAAAGAATGCAAAGCCATCCAATTAAGGAGTGGAAGAACCATGGTTAACGACAAGAGGCCTGTGGAGAATGATGTTGGAAACAAAAAGCAAGAAGGAGAAAAAGACAAGCAAGACCAAGAGAAACTTAAGGAGAAAGAGGAACCTCAAGCTTCAAAGAAAGGAGAGGAAGTCATGGAAGAACAGTCACAAGAACAGAGGACAATGGTGAAGACTTACACTCCTCCGTTGCCATACCCTCAAAGATTACAGAAGGAGATCAAAGACCAACAGTTCCCTAAATTTTTAGAGGTGTTTAAGAAGTTGGAGATCAATATTCCACTTGCTGAAGCTCTAGAATAAATGCCTCTATATGCAAAATTCCTCAAAGAGCTTATCAACAAGAAAAGGAGCTAGAATGAGAAAGAGACAGTGATCCTAACCCAGGAATGCAGTGCAGTGATCCAAGAAGGCATTCCACCAAAACTCAAAGACCCTGGGAGCTTCTTCTTACCTTGTACCATTGGTGACACAATCATTGACAAGGCATTGTGTGATTTAGAATCTAGTATTAACCTCATGCCTCTGTCTATGATGAGAAGGCTATACAGATGTCATTGGAGCTAGTGGATAGATCTCTGGTGATTCCCAAGGGGGTGATTGAAAATCTATTGGTTAGAGTGGGGAAATTCATATTCCCTGCAGATTTTGTAATCCTGGACTTAGGAGAAGAGGGGCATGATTCTATTATACTAGGAAGACCTTTCCTAGCCACAGCAAGGGCCATCATTGATGTGGAACAAGGAGAAATGACTTTGAGGGTAAATGATGAAAAGATCACTCTGAATGTCTTCTAGGAAGTACAGCACACTTTTGAAGAGAAAAGCTACAGGAAGGTTGAAGAAGAAGAGTTGCAATAGAAGGAAAAACCACTAAAACACTCATCATCTCACCTGTAAAGGAAGAGATGGACAGTGGAGAAGAGAAAGAGGGTAAGGAACAGGTAAAGGATGAGAAGAGAAGGCAGGAAGGGGTTCGGAACTTGATTTTTGAGAAGGAGGTTCCTACCATAAAACCTGCTGCAAAGAAAGAAGGACAAATGAAGAAAGGAAAGAAGAGTAGGAAAAGTGTTCCAAAAGGGTGGAAGAACAAGAAGATATCAACTAAAGGATTCTCAAAAGGGGACAGAGTGAAACTGATATACCAACAGTTGGAGACAGATCCACAAACTGATGATTACTACACCATCAACAAGATACTCTCACTGGAGCATGTGGAGATTAACCATCAATGTACAGGAAGAAGGCTCACAGTGAGAGGAGACGAATTGAGGCACCACAATCATCAACCACCCTAACAAGGGACCAATGTCAAGCTAGTGACAATAAAAGAGCGCTCCATGGGAGGCATCCAATGATTTAATATTCTTGTTTTTAATTTCAATAACTAAGGGTTTTTCTAGCATAAGTTTGAGCTCTCATGAGTGGATTTGATAACTGCACACATCATTTTGAAGCATATGTTTGACTCCTAAGTTTGGTGTGCCTAAAGGCACTTCAAAATAGCTTTTCATGCATAAATGATCATAAAACCAACTTAAGATATATACTCATTCATTTTGTTTAAGTATATAGTCAAACTTTAAGTTTGGTGTTTGTATATGCTATGAATTTCAAGAAAATCATTATTACTCCAAGGCTCAAATTCATGAAAGATAAACCATACATTGCATCATTTTATGAGTTTATGGTAGCATGGTAGCAAATAAAGTGTTCCTTATAATGAATATACTAATTATGATAGATATTCACTAGATTTCCTATAAAGCACGTAGCAGAGAGCAAGTTTGGTGTTCACCAAAATTTGGTTCAATTCTTAAAGAGCATTTTTTGTTTTTCATAAATAAGGAACACATAGAAGATTTTGTTTTTCTTTATTGTTTTCCACTTAACAAACACCACCACCGTATTGAATTAAAAGGTAAGCTCACTATTTGTTGGTTCACATGGATAGGAATGGTGAAATTTGAAGAAAAGGACAAAAGGCACGCAAGGTTATCATAAGATGAAAAAGGGAGTCACATGTGCTTAGGGAAGTGGGCTCTCTTGGAAACAAAATCTGCATGGCTTTGCACCTTGGAGGCTGAACCACATGCAGCCAATGGAGGAGCAATCCTTATCTTCACTCATCTTCACATGCAGGCCGTCCATTTCATGGCTTTCCAACAATGAATTGCTCAATCCCCACCTTTCCTTACAACTCAACCAGATCCTTCAACTCCTTGCTTTGTTTCATGCCTTGGCTATAAATTGGCAATGATACTTCTTGAGTTCACGTATCCTTACTTTCTCTATATAAGACCTCCACATTTATTTACCTTTATTTCACTCAAACATTCCTCCCAAACACGGTACATCCTCATTCTCTCATCCAAAGGCATCATACAACACTTTACCTCCTATTCTTTCCATCATAACCGTGCTCTAACCAAAACCTATCTTTTTTTCTCCATTATTTCCTTCTTATTTCATGGCTTCATTAAGTTCTAAGAGAAGGAAAGGAAAGGAACAAGTTGTAGCCGAACCACCAACCTATGATACCAAGAGATTTAAGTCTCAATTTTATGAATCAAGGTATTATAGGCTAATGGAATCAAAGAAAGTCATTCCAGAGACAGAGTTCAGACTGAAAGATGGAGAATATCCCATCATGAGAAGAATAGAGGCAGAGAGAAGATGGAAAGTTTTATGTGAGCCTCTCCCAGACATAAGTGCAGTCATGATAAGGGAATTTTATGCAAATGCTGTGAGGTCAAGCAAGGACAGCCCTCCATATAAGAGTTATGTTAGGGGGGTTGAGGTAGATTTTAGCCCATCATCCATCATGAGAGTCTTGCAGATAAGGGTGATAACATATGGAGAACCCAGCTTTGATGACAAAATGCAGGGTGAAAGTAATCCTGATGAGATACTAAGTGGTATATGCTTTGAAGGCAACGATTGGGAAAGGGACTCAGAAGGAAATCCAAGCCACTTGAAGAGAATGGATCTCATACCTGAAGCTAAAGGGTGGTACAAGATAGTGAGAAGATCCATCCTTCCCACTGTAAATACATCCGAGGTCACAATCAAGAGAGCAATTCTGACATATTGCATACTTAGGGGAGGAGAAGTCAATGTCCCACAGCTCATCGCAGATAGAATTCAAGAAATAGCTGAGGATACTAGTAAATCAAGTAGATTTGGCCACCCAGCACTATATTGAGCCTGTGCAAAAGAGCAGAAGTACTCTTTGAGGATGAAAATACTGAGAAGGTAAAAGGAAGCAGAGAGGTCACTAAGCAAAGCATGGAGGGTGTCACTGATGACACTGACAATCAGCAAGAGAGGAGAGCTCAAGGACGAAGGAGAAGACCACAAGTGGAGGGGGAACAAGCTTCTGGTGCAATGGATCTGAGCCAAATGCAAAGAGCAATTGAAGAAATATCTCAACAATACATGAGAGCACAGGAGCAACAACAGGAGCAATACTTGAGGCAACAAGAGCAGTATTTAAAGGATCGTGAGCAACAATTGCATTGCAGTAGCAAATGATGTAGAAGAAAGAAAACTTCCAGCTTCAGATGTTGGATCAACAGAGGGAGTTTCAGGCAAAAATTCTTGAAGGGCAAGGGGAACAATCAACAAACTTTCAAGAATCATTCAATAGATTGTCCCTACGACAAGCCAAGTATGGGGAGTACACCCAAAATCTCTACCAATGGAAGAATATATATCATACAATTGGAGAGCATAGGTATGCGGACAGAATGGAGTATGATATAGTAACTTAAGAAAAGTTGGACTATGTAGTCCATAGCAATGCCAAGAGTTGATAGACCATCAGAGAGCACTAGCCAAGAAACAGACAGCACATATACAACAAGGATTGAAGGATGCTGGGCTCTGGGGTCAGGTAGACCAAATTTGGGATCGTAGGTGCCCTGTTGAAGAACCCCAAGAAAGAAAGAAGAAGAAGAAGAAAGTAGAAAGCAGCAAGGGGAAAGAGCGCGACAACTAGAGGTGGTGGAGTTCTTTTTATAGTTTTAATCAAATAAGGATGATGCATATCTGAAACTTGATATGCCTCCAAATATTTTATATTCTGCACTTTCATATCTTGAGTAGTTTTCTTGTTAGGATTTACATTATGCTTGTTATCACTCATCTATCTTAAATTCAAGTTTTGTTTCCCTTTCCTTGCATCAATAAGAGAAAATGTTTGAAAAAAGAAAGTGATTGTTCAATGTGGTAGGAAGTAGAATGAAGTTTTGTGGTGGTGATTGCTTGATTAAGATGATAAGCTCAATAATAAAAGCTGCATGATAGAGTGTTCTTTGTAGTGTGAACCTGGTTGCTGTTAGAAAACCTTTTATTAATGAAATTCCCTGGAAAACAAAAAAAAGTGATAAAGAAAAAGAAAAGAAAAGCCAAGAATCGGCAAAGAAACAAACAATAAGGCTAGACACCAATAGCTTGGACCTTAGGACATATGTCTGTGGTGTTTCTTGTACTAGGATATGCTTGGACAATTAGGTTCTGAGGAGTCTTTTAAAACTTGGTAACTTGTATTAATTAATCCGGGATTACTAACCGAAAGTCCATCATCAAGAGTAACCTAGCTACAAAGCATTTAGTGATCCAAAGAGATGCTGGGCATCAATGTTCCTAAGAAAATTTGTGAGCCAAGTGTCTGTAGTGAAGAAGTGTTGAGCAATATTGAGCCAAAAGGCTACTGTAACACTTGACACTGTGTTATCATTGAGAAATAAGCTTTATAATCAAAAGAAAGAAAGAAAAATAAAAAAGGGATCAATCAAAGAGCAAGGCATTATGACAGCAACTCTAGTGAATCCTCAAAGAAACATTTCTTATCTATCAGCAAAGAATAAGTGAGCTGCATTTTTGTCTGCATAAAACCCATGGTTCAAATTCTATTATCTGCTAAATAAGGACATGTATGCTTCTCTGTTTCATTTCATTTCTTCTCATGTTTGGTGCTTACTTGGGGACAAGCAAGATTTAAGTTTGGTATTGTGATGACAAGTCATCTTATGCTAGTTTTACAAGCATTTTTCATTAGTTTCATTAGGTTTTATGCACTTTCTTGAACAATAAGTAAGTAATTGGAGTGGATTTTCATGATTATCTTGAATCAATTAAACATCATTTATTTTACACAATATCATAGGTTTTATGCTAGAATTAATTGATTTTATAAATGATGTAAGATCTTGTGATTTTGGTGAGGCTTTGATGTATTCGTTTGATTGATGAATAGGTAAAAAGACAAAGGAAAAGAAGGAGAAAGCACAAATTGAGCTCAAGCAGAGGAAAGAAGGATTTTTGGGCACACTTTGAAGTTTGAGCATGCTTTGGACCTTAGGCCACGCTTTGAAAAGCGTGGCCCATGACATTAAAGCGTTGCACTCAAAGAAAACAAGGGGGTAGGGACGAACTGATTTCTGCCAGCAAAGAATTTTATAAAAATAATAGCGTTGTAGGTATAGTTTCTAAACCAACAGAGAATCCTTTCATACAAAAACTTTGGTTGTCACAAGTAACAAAACCCAATAAAATTTATAACCAAAGTATTTAAACCTCGGGTCGTCTCTCAAGGAATTGCAGGGAGGTGTGTTTATTATTGGTTATGGAAAAAGATATATTTTTGGGTTTTTGATATAGGGAACAAGTAATTTAAATGGCAAGAAAAATAAATTAATAATTAGAAAATCTCTTGGCAAGGTATGAGAATTGGAAATTCCACCCCAGTTATCTTTATCAGGTGTGATGAGAATTGTCCATTGCTCCCACTTAGTTAACCCTTACTAAATAAAGGAAAGTCAAGTGGACTAATCAATTTGATTCTTCAAGTCCTAGTCAACTCCTAAGGAAAGACTTGCTTTAGAAGGATCCAAATCAATCAGTAAGCTTCAAATATTAATCAACAGCTAAGTTTGACAACTCAAGTGTCACCAATTACTCAACCAAAGCAAAAAAGAAAAAAATCCAAATTATTTATATCATAAAAAGAAAGCAATCATAATTCTGAAATACCTCAAATTATATTAAATAGAAAATCAAATTAAACATAGGAATCCATAAACCAAATTGGCAACATCAAGTAATCAACTTAAATAATAGAATAAATAAAAATGGAAGAGAACATAAAGTAAAGGAACATTGAACCTGGAATGAAGAAGAAGAAATCCTAATCCTAAATCCTAAAACCTAAGAGAGGGGAGAGTGTCTATCTCTCTCTCTAAAACTACATCTAAAATCTAAAATTGTGAATTATGAATGTTGTATTTATGAATGAATGGATTCCCCTACTTTATAGCCTCTAGTCTGTGTTTTCTAGGCCAAAAATTAGGCCGGAAACAGCCCAGAAAACGTTGATTGCGAATTCTGTCATGCTGATTTTCGCAGATGCGACGCGTGCACGTGAAGCATGCGTCCGCATCATCTATCCTTAGGGTAACCATAGCAAATTATAAATCATTTTGAAGCCTCATATGTTATATTTCCAACGCAATTGAAACCGCGTCATTTGGACCTTTGTAGCTCAAGTTATGATCGTTTGAGTGCGAAGAGGTCAGGCTGGACAGCTTAGCAATTCCTTTAGCTTCTTGCATTCCTTCCACTTTTGCATGCTTCCTTTCCATCCTCTGAGCCATTCCTGCCCTGTAAACCTTGAAAACACTTAACACACATATCAAGGCATCGAATTGGAATAAGAGAGGATGAAACATAGGAAATTTAAGGCCAAAGAAGCATGTTTTTAATCATAGCACAAGATTAGGAAGGACAATGTAAAACCATGCAATTAGTATGAATAAGTGAGTAAAGAATTGATATAAACCACTTAATTGAGCATACGATAAACCATAAAATAGGGGTTTATCAACCTCCCTACACTTAAACATTAGCATGTTCTCATGCTAAGCTCAAGAGAAGCTATAAAGGTGAAGAGGAATGGTAGATAAGTATGAAATGCAACCTATCTATATGAATGTAACTATATGCAAAATGTTTCTACCTACTTGGTTAAAAGTAAACAAATCCTTCAAGAACAAATATGAACTGGATTTCACTAATTCAAATCACAAAATAAAGTACAAGTGAACTTGCAAGAAGAAAATAGCTCATGAAAGCCGGGAACAAAGAATCGAGCATCGAACCCTCACCGGAAGTGTATACACTCTAATCACTCAAGTGTTTAAGGTTCGATTCTCTCAATTCTCTACTAACCTTGCTTTCTAAGGCTTGCTTTTCTTCCAATCAACAAAGACTTAATGCACAAATACACATATTAAGAGGTCTTTTAAGGGTTGTAATGGGGTTAGGGTCAAGGTAGGATTGTATTTGGCCAAGTGGGCTAAAATCTGAATCCTTAATTAACCTAAACTTTTCCACCTAACTTAGACAATCCATGTAATCATAATACAACATCTAACTGTCCATTAACCATGTTTTCCACATATTCATGCATACTGATTCGAGTACAGTACATATGCATTGCTATCACCATTTACTTTGGGATATTTTGTCCCATTTTTTTTATTTGCTCTTTTTCTTTTCTTTTTCTCCTTTATTTATCTTTTTTATTTTTCTTTTCTTAATAAAATAATTTTTTTCAATGCATATGATTAAGGTATTGAATGCATAAACATGTTCTTAACATTCTTGTTCATATTTTCTCAAGAATACACAACACTCAATTCTCAAACCAAATATTGGCAAACCTAACTTTCCCACACTTAATTCGTGAGCACTGTCACTAGTCTAAGCTAACCAAGGATTCAAATTAAGGACATTATTGCTTTTCGCTTTAGAGTTAATGATGTGCTAAAGTAAAGAAAAAAAGGGGTAAAATAGGCTCGAAATTGGTTTGCAAAGGATAATGAAAGGTTAAGGCCATATGGGTATGTAAGGTTAGTGAAACAAGGGCCTCGATCATATAAGTGAATGCATACATCAAACTGTGGAAATATAGAATTAAGCAAGACAAAGATTACAATTTTAGAGAGAACAACACACACCAAAAATAAAATATTGGTTGATAAGATGCAACCAATCAATTAGGCTCAAAATTTCACTATTTTTATGTGTTCGAGCTCTAAACCATGTTCCAGTATAATATTTCTTCAAGAAAGTTTAATAAAAAAATTTTCAATTTAAATTAATGAAATACTATAAAAATTTCTTGAAAAAGAAAATATTACTTCAACCAAGTAGTAGCTAAATGCATAAAATCAAAAACAAACATGTAATCAAATATGCAAATGCAACAACTAATTTAACAAAGAAAATTAAACATTGGTGTTGAGAAGAAAATAACTAACCCATGGAGATCGGTATTGACCTCCCCACACTTAAAGATTGCACCGTCCTCGGTGCATGCTGAGATGTGCAAGTGGACGGGTTGTTATACTGATGCTTTTCTCCAAAGATTATGCAGATGTAACTTGTTTGTTGCCCATGTAAATGTTTTCCGTTTCCCTTCCTCGGTGGCCATCCTGAAAGAAGAGGAAAAAGAGGAAAAGTAACCCAGGAATAAAGAGAAGAAAATAAATAAAGTATGGGTGGGTTAATGCCAAATAATGAGGGTCTCAATTACATGGTAGCTACAACATGCAAGTGAGAAAAGAATAGAAGCACATGGCATACCAGTGGTGCAAAAGTTGCAACAATGGGGGAGAAAGTGTGGGTAATGCAAGATAGTATAAGTTCATGTCAATGCAAGAGGAGTACAAGTATCATAAAAGATTAGCATTGATTTAAATAATACTGCCCAATCAGAATAAAACAAGTCATGAAGCACCATGATAATTTAAGAGAAGATGCAACAGTTAAATAAGAAAATTTAACACCAATGGAAAAATAATAAATTTAGCAAAGAAAATAAAAAATATGCACAAAATAAAAATGCAATGAATGAAAGTATGCAAATAAATTAAATAAAATAGAATTGAAGTGAAAAGGGATGAGAGGTTAAAGGGATGAAGAAGAAGTAAGAGAGAGGGGAAGAAAGAAGTATAAAAGAGAGAAGAAATAAATAAGAAGGGGAAAGAAAAAAATTAGGATTGGGAAAGAAAAAGATAAGATAATTGGCGCTGATCTGAATAAGGTGTGCGGCGCAGGCAACGCGGACGCGTGGGGCACGCGTTCGCATGATTGGCGATATTTGCAAGTGACGTGGACACGTGAGGCATGCGTTCGCGTGACTTGATTTGTGCTAGTGGCGCGAGAGCAGCCTCGCGTTCGCACGACTTTCTGTTTTGTTTGTATTTTGCCAAAATTTTTGGGTGACGCGCGCGCGTGGGTGACGCGCACGCGTGAAAGGCGTTTCTTTTAAAACTGATACGGACACGTGGAGCACGCGTTCGCGTGGTAGGGCTTGTGCTTCTAGCACGATTCCAGCCCCACTCCATCATAACTTGCTGCCATACACCCATTTACGCGATTTTGCAGGGTCACGCGTGCGCGTGGGTGACGCGCACGCGTGGAGGGCTGGTTTCGCAAACGACGCGAATGCGTCAGGGACGCGTTCGCGTGAATGCGTTGGTGCCTAAGGCACGCCTCCAGCCACGATTGGCGATATTTGCAAGTGACGTGGACACGTGAGGCATGCGTTCGCGTGACTTGATTTGTGCTAGTGGCGCGAGAGCAGCCTCGCGTTCGCACGACTTTCTGTTTTGTTTGTATTTTGCCAAAATTTTTGGGTGACGCGCGCGCGTGGGTGACGCGCACGCGTGAAAGGCGTTTCTTTTAAAACTGATACGGACACGTGGAGCACGCGTTCGCGTGGTAGGGCTTGTGCTTCTAGCACGATTCCAGCCCCACTCCATCATAACTTGCTGCCATACACCCATTTACGCGATTTTGCAGGGTCACGCGTGCGCGTGGGTGACGCGCACGCGTGGAGGGCTGGTTTCGCAAACGACGCGAATGCGTCAGGGACGCGTTCGCGTGAATGCGTTGGTGCATAAGGCACGCCTCCAGCCACACTCCCGCGTGACTTTCTGTTCAATTCTCTTTTCTTCCGAATGCACGTATGACGCGAGCGCGTCAGTGACGCTTGCGCGTCGCGTGCTCTTTTTTTTTTAAGCAGTGTGCAGAATGCAAAATGCAGATGCTGATGCAGGCATGATGAATGAATCATTAGGAAAAATAAAATAAAATAAAACTAAGAATAAAACAAAGCAAAATAAAACTAAGAATAAAAATATAATAAAATAAAACTAAGGATAAAAATAGAAGATAATACCATGGTGGGTTGTCTCCTACCTAGCACTTTTAGTTAAATTCCTTATGTTGGACATTTCGTAAGCTCCCTGTCATGGTAGTTTATGCTTGAACTCATCCAGGAATCTCCACCAATGTTTGTAATTCCAATGGCCTCCGGGATCCCACACTAGTTGCATAAGGCCTTCAAGCAAGTTAAAGCAAGTGACAAGGCCCCAAGAATGTTGATTGCCAGAATGAATTCCGGGGTCCCAAACCTTGCTTTTGCACCCGTCTTCTTGTTGATCATCATTTTTCTACTTGGGTGGTGAACAGTCAGAATTCTCACAGAGATATCCAAACAATTTTCTAAACCTGTTCAATTGAGAATTATACCAACTCTTATACTTCAATTTGGAGCATACAACCATATTGAACCTTGCATGACAACTATTACCACTAACCATCTCCCTCTTTCTCTTATAGCCACAAAGAGCTCTAAGTTGCCCATCCGTCTTAAGCAAAGCATATTCAAGTGGGCTAATTAAGCTTAGAGATGAAAGATTTACCCACTTGAATGAAGGAATGGACGGTGATGGATTTGGGGGAGAGGTCTCCAACAACTTTGGCAAGGTGACTTCCAGCTCCATTCCCTTGAACTCTTCCTTGACAACTTCCACCTTCTTGCAAGCTTCTTCAATTTTAACCTCTTCCTCTTGGTAGCTTTCTTCCAATTCGATCTCTTCTTCATTTTTCACCAAGGGCATGGGAGGTTGTGCTTCTTCTTTAATCTCTGTGTCAAGTCCAATGGGAGATGATTCAATTGCAGATAAGGATTCATCAATGATTGAATCCATCTCTTGATCAACCTCTTCAAAGGCCTCAACCACGATATGTGTTGGAGGTTGTACGCCCTCCTCAACATCAATATCAAACATCTTGGAAGGAGGCTCTATGACTGGACTTTCCCATGGGGTTCAGCATCTCCTAAGTTTGCAACCTCTTCTTCCTCTTCAATAATTACTGCTTTGTCCAGTTGTTTTAGTATAAAATCGTACTCATCCTTGATGATTTCCTTTACATGACAACTCCTTTCAACTATTCTTTCATCTTCAAGGGTCTCTCCTTGATCTCTTCCTTCACTAATTCTTCAACCACTCCTTCGACTTCAAGGGTCTCTAGTACTGCCACCCTTAGGGCCTCCTCTAGATTCTTATGAAGTATGGATTTGAGAAGATGATTCCTTCTTTCTTGTTCCATATCAATAGCATAATTGGGATCATCTTGCTCTTGGATTGATGGATATGGGTGCTCTTCCATGGAGGGTGGTGATGGGATGGAAAGATCATTATGTGGTTGAAAAAGAAGTACACTAGAGCTTGAGGGTTGAATATTAGAGGTAGAGGGTTGGTTCATGCGGGATATAAGATTTTAGAGTATAGATGTGAGACCAATGATGTTAGAGATGAGTGTGTTGTTATCCAATGGAGGTTGGGGTGGATAGGAGGGTTCATTTGTTGGGAGAGAGGGCTCATAATACGGAGGTGGTTCTTCTTGATAAGGATATGGAGATGGTGAATATTGAGGTAGTGGTTTTGGGTGTGGTTCATATGGTGGTTGGTGTGGTGGATAAGGATTAGGGTCATATGGAGGTGAATGGTGGAAATTGGCTTGTGTGTATGGTAGTTCAGAGTTATGTTGAGGAGGGGGTTCATAAGCATATGGCGGGGCTTATTGGTAACTACAAAGGTATCCACCATATTCATCATCTTGATATGCACCCTGGAATGGCTCTTGACCCTAGTAATTGGGTGGAGGTCAGTTGTTACGAAAGGGTCCACCATAACTATTGTCTTGGCATGCATTTTAAGATGGTCGTTGTCCATGGTACCTTGGAAGGCGTTGTTGCCAAAAGGGTTAATCAGATCCTCATGGCTCCTTCCATCTTTGATTATTTCGACCTTGATGCATGTTACTGTTATAGCTTCGATTCCTTTCAACAACATTAGAACCAAACCTGAAACCAGAGGGTGAGAATTCATAGTAGCAATTAAAGACAAAAATTAATAAAAATTAATGAAAATAAACTCCTAAAACTAAAAATACTAACAAAGAAACGAAAAAGCAAAATTATTTACAATAACCAATAATAAGGCACACGTTTGCAATTCCCCGGTAAAGAATTTTATACCAGTAAAGAATTTTATAAAAATAATCACGTTGTAGGTATAGTTTCTAAACCAACAGAGAATCCTTTTGTACAAAAAGTATGGTTGTCACAAGTAACAAAACCCAATAAAATTTATAACCGAAGTATTTAAACCTCAGGTCGTCTCTCATGGAATTGCAGGGAGGTGTGTTTATTATTGGTTATGGAGAAAAAGATATATTTTTGGTTTTTTGAAATAGAGAACAAGTAATTTAAATGGCAAGAAAAATAAATTAATAATTAGAAAATCTCTTGGCAAGGTATGAGAACTGGAAATCCCATCCCAGTTATCCTTATCAGGTGTGATCAGAATTGTCTGTTGCTTCCACTTAGTTAACCGTTACTAAATAAAGGAAAGTCAAGTGGACTAATCAATTTGATTCCTCAAGTCCTAGTCAACTCCTAAGGAAAGACTAGCTTTAGAGTGATCCAAATCAATCAGCAAGCTTCAAATACTAATCAACAGCTGAGTTTGACAACTCAAGTGTCACCAATTACTCAACCAAACCCAAAAGGGAAAAATCCAAATTATTTATATCATAAAAGAAAGCAATTATAATTCTGAAATACCTCAAATTATATTAAATAGAAAATCAAATTAAACATAGGAATCCATAAACCAAATTGGCAACATCAAGTAATCAACTAAAATAATAGAATAAATAAAACTAGAAAAGAACATAAAGTAAAGGAACATTGAACCTGGAATGAAGAAGAAGAAATCTTAATCCTAAAAGAAATCCTAAATCCTAAAACCTAAGAGAGAGGAGAGAGCCTCTCTCTCTCTAAAACTACATCTAAAATCTAAAATTGTGAATTATGAATGTTGTATTTATGAATGAATAGATTCTTCTACTTTATAGCCTCTAATATGTGTTTTCTGGGCCGAAAACTGGGCCAGAAACAGCACAGAAGTCGCTGATTGCGAATTCTATCATGCTGATTTTTGCAGATGCGACACGTGCACGTGAAGCATGCATCCGTGTTGTCTATCCTCAGGGCAACTATAGTAAATTAAATATCATTTCGAAGCATCGGATGTTAGCTTTCTAACGCAAGTGGAACCGCGTCATTTGGACCTCTGTAGCTGAAGTTATGACCGTTTGAGTGCGAAGAGGTCAGGCTGGACAGCTTAGCAGTTCCTTCAGCTTCTTGCATTCCTTCCACTTTTGCATGCTTCCTTTCCATCCTCTGAGCCATTCCTGCCCTGTAAACCTTGAAAACACTTAACACACATATCAAGGCATCGAATGGTAATAAGAGAGGATTAAACATAGGAAATTTAAGGCCAAAGAAGCATGTTTTCAATCATAGCACAAGATTAGGAAGGACAATGTAAAACCATGCAATTAGTATGAATAAGTGAGTAAAGAATTGATATAAACCACCCAATTGAGCATAAGATAAACCATAAAATAGTGGTTTATCAGGTAGAGTTCTAAAGAGTGAACGCCACATTCACTATTCCTCCCTTTCTCGTGGAGCTTGGCTTGGAACCAAGGGAGCAAGGCCAGCTTCAAAACATTGAACGTAGCGCACCAAGAAGCATGCACACCAAAGAGAAAGCAAAAGGTGCAGTGCATGCCAAGGCATAGAGTTCAAAGAAGAGAACACTACGTTGCCTTTCTTTCCCTTTTTCATGACTCTTGGTGAAGAAGCAAGGCACATCATAACAATCCTCAAGGGTAGCATTCAAGAATTCGAACGCTACGTTGCCTATCCTCACTTTTCTCGAGCTTAGAATCAAAGAAGGCTAGGCACATCAAAGCAATAACAAGGAGCACTCATAGTTGCTTCCGCAGCGCTATACTGGAGCTGCCCCATGCGTACCAAATTTGCTAGCCAAGGAAGCAGCGTTTGGAAAAGGCAACATAGCGTTCTCTAGAAGCAACTTTTTCGTGCTTCAAGCCTTGGGAGGAAGACTCAGCAAGAGGCAGCATTCACAATTTGAACGTAGCGTTCAAAGAGTGAACGCTAATGACAAGGAGCTGCTAGGCAAAGGAGCTTGGCACAAGGGGAGCCAAGAGTGAACGTAGCGTTCACAAAACACAACTGAATGCTCCCCTGGGAGCTGACCCATGCCTCCAACCCAACTTGAACCCAAGCCAACCGAACCCATCTTTCCTCAAATCCAAAAACCAAAAGGCCCACTCCAAACTTTGAAGACCAAAATAGAAAGTGTATATATAGGAGTTAATTTGATTTGTAATGACCCTTTTTGCTCATTTTAGTTTTCTCACTTTTAATTTTCATTTGTTTTGAATTTGGGATTTGGGAATTGGATCTAGTATTCTTTCTGCATTTTATTTCTTCCGCAACTTCTACTTTCTGTTTCGTATTTTGAATTGAGATTGAAGAGTGCCCTTGATTCTAAATCTGAGAATTATCTTTTACTTTTCTTCTCAATTGTTCTAAGAATTGGATCTTAATCTTCTTTACTGGTTTTCATTTTTATTTTCTTCTGAAATTTCTCATCTGCTTGATCAAGAGAGTAATTGAGATCTAGATCTGCTCTCTAATCTCATTGCTCTTCTTCGATCTTCAATTTCCCTTTAGGATTTCATAATTGATTCAAGTTTTCTTGCTGTTTTGTTTCTTGAAGCAATTTTCCATTTTTGTTCTTGCTACTGAGATCCAGATCTGAATTTCTGCCTCTCATAGTTCTCTGATTTACTTTATCTTGCATTTTCTGGTTTAATTCTGAATCCCAGTACCCAAATCCTTTAGTTCTTCAAGCAATTTACAATTCTCAGCAATTTAGATTCAGCAATTTACATTTCTTGCACTTTAAGTTTATACAATTTACTTTTCTTGCAATTTAAGTTTCAGCTCTTTTATTTTCTTGCACTTTAAGTTACTGCAATTTATCTCTTATGTACTTTACTTTTCTGCTCAATTTACCTTCTGCACTTTTATTTTCTTGCAATTTAGCTTCTGTTAATCAAAATCACTCAAATCATCAAATATTCGCTTAACTAAATTCATCACCTAACTAAAATTGCTCAATCCATCAATCCCTGTGGGATCGACCTCACTCTAAGTGAGTTGTTACTACTTGATCCGACCCGGTACACTTGCCGGTGAGTTTGTGTGGAATCGTTTTTCCCTCAAGTTTTTGGCTTCAAAATGATATGCAATTTGCCATAGTTGCCATGCAGTTAGGTGACGCGTACGCATGGATGATGCATACGCGTGACTTTGCGAAAGTTCAGCGACGCGTACGTGTGGGTGACGCGTACACGTGACAGAGCCACGTGCTACACGTATCAGAAAATGCTGGGGGCGATTGATGAGTCCATATTTTATGATATATTTTAGCTTGATTTGGATGGATTTCATAACAAAAACTCACACCTAAGCACCAAAATAGCATACTTTTTTGTTTGATCCCTAAATTGAACCTAAATGTGAAAACATACATTTTTGTGCTTAAATTGAGCAATTAAATTCCACTTTTATGCCATTCGATACCATGACATGTTTTTTGAGTGATTTTAGTTCCTAGAGGCAAGTTTGGCAAGACAAAAGTGGAAGGAAGCATGTACAAAGGGAGAAAACATTAAGAAAACAAAGGAGAAGCACACATTGGAGTGTGCGTGCGCACAACCTAGTGTGCGTACGCACAAAAGCCACAAAACCATGTGTGCATACGCATGACAACCTGTGTGTACGCACAAGAGGAAAATCAGCACGTGTGCGTGCGCACACACCTGTGCGTTCGCACACGTCCAGCGCGTGACTCATTTAATGCAAATCGCTGGGGGCGATTTTTGGGCCTCCAGGGCCCAATTTTTGGACTTTCTAAAGCTGATTCTTCCTATATTAGACAGGGCCTCACTCTATGTGAAGGGGGGGGAGAAATTAGGGTTAGATTTTAGTCATGTAGTTTATTTTCTAGAGAGAGAAACTCCTCCATCTCTCTAGAATTAGGGTTTTCTTAGTTTAATTTCTTGTAATTTCTACTTTTAATTCTTGTTTTAATGTGGCTTCATTTATGTTTCTTTACTTTCTTGTCTTTATCTTCTTCATCTCTTTTGTTATTTTCTCTTTTATTTTAATTTTCATGTTATGAACACTTTTGTTATTTTAATTATAATTAATGCAAATTTATGTTTTATGTTTATTTATGGCTTTCTTTAGTTGTTATTGTTATTTTCTTGCTTTTGGTATTTTGGAATTTATTTTTAATGTAATTTAATATTATTTTATTTTCACGCACACTAAGTGTTTGACAAAATGCTTGGCTTAGTTTTTACTTAGTTTTTTCTCCACTCTTGGCTTGAAATTGATGACTTTGGTCCCTTGAGTCATTGATGTCCATTCTTGTTTGATATATTAGAGTAGTTAGTTGATTTGGTTTTCCTTGACTCTATGTGACCCCTTAGTGTTGACATAGGACTTAGGGATTGAAATCAACTATGCCTATTTAACTTTTCTTCGATGTAAGATTGACTAAGTAGGATTAACTCTTCATAAGCATCATATGTTTGTGGTCAATGTCTAGGATAGGTAGCCTTAGCCTTCAATTAATTGCCAAGAGGTTTCTTGCATTTAAAGTTTTATTGCTTTGACTTTTACTTGCTTTCATTTACTTTCTTGCATGTTAAGTTACTTTCTTGCTATTTCCTTTCCTTGAATTTAATTGCTTTTGACTTTTATTGCTTTGATGTTTAATTTCTCGCATGTTTAATTTTCATACTCTTGGTTGAGAAATTGGGTGTTTGGATGGAATTGAGTTGTCGATGTCCATTCCGCATTGTGTGAGAATAGTTAATTGGTTTGGTTTCCATTGACGCTAGTCTTTCACTAAGTAATTAGTGAGTTGACTAGGACTTATGGATTGAGATCAATTATGGCCTTTTTGATAATTCTCAAGGAAGATTGACTAATTTGGATTGATTCCACACAATTCCTATGTTTGTGGTCCACAACTAGGATAGGAATCCTAAATTCTCCAATCCTTGCCAAGAGTTGCATTTACATTCCTTTCATGATCATTTAATTTCTTGCTATTTACATTCTCTTGCTCTCTTGCTTTCATTCCCAATCCCCCATGCTCTCTCCCTCTCATAGCCTATGACATTACACTTAATTGCAACTCCTAGGGAAGACGACCCGGGAGCTAAATACTCTCGGTATGTATTTATTTTGTATTGTGATGACATTTGATTGATTGCCAATTTGTTGGGTTAGGACTATACTCACAATGCCAAATCCATTTTTGTTAATCAAATTCCTAACCTGTGCAAATTGGTCATCGTCACATTTGGCGCCGTTGTTGGGGAGTTGTAATGGTGTAAAGTTAGTGACTATTGTAAATATGTTAATATGTAAATAGCTTACTTTTTTGGTTGTCTTTGTTGATGGTTAGGATTGGGATCCTAGAGGACATTGGACATTCTAGCATTGGTGGGGAAGTCAAGCACAAGCCACCATAGCAAGGGCTGTCCTAATTGTCTAACTTAAAGACATTAAATAAAAGTGTTTGGTAACATTGTTCTAACTCTTCTCTTTTTGTATATATTTTGACTTATTTGCTTTTTGTTATAGTTGGTTAGCTTAGGATTAGTTTAATTTTGAGTTAGATAGGTTAATTTTGGTTTGGATAATGAAATTATTGGTTCTTGCATATTTTGGTGTGAGTTTTGATTGAACTAAAGCTTGGTACCTTAGAATTTTGAAGAAAAAAATTTTTGCAAAACAGGACATCTGTGCGTACGCACGTACTTGTGCGTGCGCACAAAACAACTATTTTCTACTTCCTGTGCATGCGCACCGATCTGTGTGCACGCACACGCATGATTTTGCCCTCTGTTCGCAGCGTCAGCACGCCTTGTGCGCGCGCGTTCCCCTGCTTTCTGCAACCTATGCGTGCACACCCACTCATGCATATGCACGCATAACCTTTTTTCGCGCTGTATGTGCGGCCGCGCAGGCTTGTGCGTCCGCACGCTGATAAACCCTAATTTTGTGGTTTATCTTATGCTTATTTTGGGGGATTTTATCACCTTTTCCCACATTTATTCAATAAAATAGCAGGGTTTTGTAATTCTCCCTTAATTTGTGCTTAACTATGAAAACATGCTCTTTATGCCTTAAAATAGCTTAATTTAATTCACTTTAATTCCATTCGATGCCTTGACATATTTGTTAAGTGATTTCAGTTTTATAAGGAAAAGATTGGATTGAACGAATGAAGAAAAAGCATGCAAAGTGGGAGAACTCATGAAGAAATGAAGGAACTGCAAAGCTGTCAAGCCTAACCTCTTCGCACTCAATCGACCATAACTTGAGCTACAGAGGTCCAAATGAGGCAGTTCCAGTTATGTTGGAAAGCTAACATCCGAGGATTCAAAATGATACAAAATTTCTCATAGTTGCTTCATGTTTAGGGATGCGTATGCGCACTGTACGTGTATGCGCCGATGTTGCACGTGGTTTATTAAAGAGCAACTCGTGGCCAGCGATTTCTAGAGCATTTTGGGCCTAATCCAACTCATTTATGATACTATTTCATGCAAAATTCAAGCTTGGACAAGGGGGGCAATTGTTTGTAACTTAGAACATGTAGTTTAGTTTCTAGAGAGAGAAGCTCTCTCTTCTCTCTAGAATTAGGGTTCTTAGGTTAATCTCTCTTAGATCTAGCTTTGATTTCATGTTTCAATCTTATTTCTTTTATGAATTCCTGCTTCTACACTTTCATTCTCTTAGTTTATGATGTTAATTTTACTTTTATGCTTCTTTCATGTTCATGAATGCTCATGTTGGATTTAGGTTTACATTTAATGAAATTTGATTTTGATGTTCTTTTATTGTTGATTTGAGTTATAATCTTACCTTCCTTGCAATTGGTAGTTGGTAGATTTATATTTCTTGCTCATTTACTATACTTTCCTTGTATGCCTTCCATGTGTTTGACAAAATGCTTGGTTGGATGTTAGAGTAGATTTTGAGCATTCTTGGCTTAGAAAGAGTAATTAGGTGATCTTGAGTCATGACTATCCAACCCATGTTGGTGATCTAGAGTTGTTAGCTAGTATTGTTTCCATTAACTCTAATCTCTTGCTAATTCACTTAGTGAGTTTATTAGGACCTTTGGATTGAGATTAGCTAGTCTTGTTAGACTTTCTTCGAGTGTGAAGATAATATGATACCTGCTTCCGTCTTCTGGGATAACGTAACGAGATAAATTCTTATTTATTATTGTGACATGATTAACTAGTCTTGTTTGACATTCTCCCTATGTGAAGATGACATGATACCTTCTTCTATTTATTGGAGTTGACTATATAAGATGAATTAATCATTGCATGACTAGGATAGAAAGCCTATGATCTCAAATTCTCGCCATGAATGTCTCTCTCTTTATTACTTGCTTTCTTTTGTCACTTGCTTGATTTACTCTTCTTGTCGTTTAAAATTCTTGTCATTTATTTCCTTGCCCCCTTTATAAATCAAACCCCTTGCTCTTCAGAGCCAATAATTGACCACTTCATTGCAATTCCTTGTGAGACGACCCGGAGTCTAAATACTTCGGTTAATTCTTATTGGGGTTTGTACTTATGACAAAACCAATTTTTTGATGTGAGAATTGTTTGTTAGTTTGGAGCTATGCTTACAACGAAGTAATTCTTTCCTATAAGAAGAAAATCTAGACCATCAAGCAAATCTCACTTATCAAAATGGCACCGTTACCGGGGAGTTGCAATGGTGTTATGTTATTGGCTATTGTATATGTTGTGAATAACTTGATTTTTGGTTTGTTTGTTGATTTTTGCTAGTTGTAGGACTTTGTTTTCTTTGTTTCTTGTTAGCTTTTGTTTTTATTTTCTCTTGTCACCATGAATTCTCACCCCTTTGGCTATGAGTGTGGTTCAAACTATGTTGTAGGAGATGGAATTTACAATGATAACATGCATCAAGGATTTAGAGATCAAAGTTTGGCAAGAGTGATTGGGGACATGACTGCTATCCTCACGGAGATGCGCGACGACCAAAGGGCATTTATTGCCACCCGAGCTGTCCAAGCGCCACCCCAACGTGACTACTCTTCGGATTCGTATGGGTATAATCCTATTCCTTTTGCATACCAATCTAATGTGTGTGATGACCCTTATTGTAATTGTCAACCACAACCACCACATACATATGAACCCCCTCCTCAATATAGTCCTCCACCATACTCACAAGCCTCATACCACCATTCACCTTCATATGATCCTGACCCATACCCACCATACCAACCACCATATGAACCATATCTAGAGCCACCACCATTCTAACACCAATACTCCCATGAGCCACAAAGTCCATACACACCACCTCAAGAATTTCACCAATATGAACCACCTTCCAATTACAACAACCTTCCCTCAACCAATGAACCATCTTTTTTACCACCGCCCCCCGATGAAGCCCTTACGCAAGAACTAAGAGATCTTGAATCTCATATCCTAAGGCAATAAAAAGGAACGGAAAAGGAGTTCAAGGAGCTAGAAGCCAAAATGGCTATCATGGTAGAAGCAATTGGCAACATAGTCTCATCTCGCCTAAGCCTACGCGATCAAGGCACTCCCATTGTTGAATGTGGAGAAGCAACCAAAGAGCTTAGTGAAGGAGTGAATTTGGAGCTCTAAGGTGAGAAAGAGGAGTTAAAGCAAGAAATGCAACAAGAGGAGGAGGTAGAGATTATTGAATAAGAGGAAGTAGTGGTTGGAGCCTTAGGATATGTTGAGTACATAGAGGAATCACAAATTGAAGAGCCTTCTTCCATGGAGTTTGAAGTTGATGTTGAGGAGGAGAGTGCACACCCTCTAAGGCACAATGTGATTGGAGAAGTGGAAGAAGTGTTCCAAGCAACAAGCCCTCCTATTTATAATGATTCCGAATCAACATATGATCTTTTTGAGCTTGATGAGTCCTTCCCCAATATGCTTGGAATTGATAATGAGGTAGATTTCACTAAACCTCCTATTTATGATTTGAGTGATGGGGAAGAGATAGAAGAATTTGGTGAAGAAGAATGTGAACTTGAAGAGGCTTGGCAAGAGGTAGAGCTTGAAGAACCTTGCCAAGTGGTGGACGCCTCTAGAAGAGGATGGACGGGAGTAGAGCGTGCTTTGCAAGATCATTGGGAACTCCTCCACCTAGGTTGTCATCCAATCTTTCATTTGAGTGGGTAAAACTTCTAACTGTTAGCTTTATTATCCCACTTGAATTTGGTATTCTTGAAACGGATAGCCAACTTAGGGCGCTTTATGGAATTAAGCGTAAGAGGAGGATGTTTAGTGGTTGGCGTTGTAAGTCTAGGCTCATTATGGTTGGAAGCTCGAAATTGAGGAGCATGGATTGGTGTAATGCTCAATTAAATGGGTCTAAGAGGGTAGTTTGGTGCTTCCATGAGAATTCATCCCTCTTGCCACCCGAAGGAAATCACCATGATCAAAATGAAGACGGGTGTGAAAACAAATTATGGGATCCCGGCTTACAAAAGGAGGATCAACTTTGGGAGCCTATGGTTTGTGAAGAACTCCATCAAGGCTTGGAGTTATTAACTTTGAATGATGTAGCATCATGGAAGTCCAAGCATTGGTGGATGTTCAAGGATGGATTCAAGCACAAGCCACCTTGATGAGGAGCTCCCCATAAGTCCAACTTAAGGACAATAAACAAAAGTGCTAGGTGGGAGACACCCCACCATGGTAACATCTTTTCATTTTTCTCTTTTGTAAAAATGGATAATTTAGGTTTAATTTCATGTTTTACTTAGTTAGTTAGGTTTATTTGGGAGTCTAGTAGGTTAAATAAGGTTTTGTGATGTTTTGGTAGCTGTTTGGAGGTTTGGAATGCTTGGATTCGTGCAAAAACATAGAAAAATTTTGATAAACAGAGCACCATCCAGGCGCACGCGTGCTCTACGCGTACTCGTGAATCAAGCAATTTCAACGATACATGTGCACGCGTCATGTACGCGTACGCATGGATTGCATGTTTTTGCCTCCAAGCCATTTTTCCGAGAGTCACGCGAACAGCGCGCGTTTTATGCCGAACGTGCAACGCTGGTCACGCGTACGCGTCACTCTCGAAATAACCCATCGACACGCACGTGTGCGTTATGCGTACGCGTCACTTCCATTTTACCAATCAACGCGCACGCGTCACTGACGCGCACGCGTG
Organism: Arachis ipaensis; assembly: GCF_000816755.2. NCBI lineage: Eukaryota > Viridiplantae > Streptophyta > Magnoliopsida > Fabales > Fabaceae > Arachis > Arachis ipaensis. The sequence goes on along the minus strand of NC_029790.2, from coordinate 49,374,704 downwards.
GCCTGCCCTGCATCAATCATCTTCTTTTCTTTTCTTCTTTCCATTTCTTTCCTTCTTCTCTTTTCTCTTCTCTTCTTTCCACCCTTGAAACATCATCCAACACTACCAAACACCATATAAAACCATTTTCTTTTTAGTTAGTTAGTTAGTTTAGTTGTTGTTATTTTTTGTTTTCCATTATAAGTGTTGGATTACTAATCTTGTTTACTGTTTACTGCTGCTTATTACTAATAGGATGTTAGTTTAACATCATTGATGTTAATTGTCATTGTTGGATTCTTTTTTGAGGTTATATTTGGTTACTTGGTTCGGAACTTTTCATGTTTAGTGCTTTTGAATACCAAGTACATGTTACATTGCCTTCATGCATCTTAACTCTTTGAATTGCATGTTTGGCCTCCATGCCTTCGTCATCCATTGCTAGGCAATTGTATATTATCATTGCATTTTTTTAGGTGATGCTTATTTGTGATCTACCCTTTATTCATATCACCTATTTCATGCATTGAGGTTGTGGAATTATGAAATTGGATCGAAAGCTTGCCTAGCGACATATTTTTGAGCTTTCTAAGCTCTGTGGACCATGCTTGCTATGTGATTGTTTTTGACTTCTATATTCTTTTTCCTAAGTTCCATAGCATCCATGTGTTTTACCTCTATGTCACTTAGGTGTTGCAACAACTTCAATAGGTGTCGTTGATTGTGGTGTAAGTTTCATATACCATTATGTTCATTAAGTTCACTTACACATCGATCAATACCCATTCATTATCAAATCTCACAATCGCTTAATTTTTGCTTGAATGCTTTTATGCTTCTTCACTACTTGTTTGGTTGCCTTAACCTACAAGTCTTTCAATGTATCTGAAGCACACTAGAATGAGCGAAGTGTATGCTTTCTTTAGTATAATTGTGACATAACTTTTTGTACTAGTGTGTGTGTTCTAAACCATGCACAATTTTAGAACCCACACACTTATTTTTCATCAATGTCACACTAATTCACTCACTCAATTCCAGTGATTCACCTCATTCCAACAATTCGCGCTTCCTTGCTTTTGTATGTTCTTATCTTACAGTGTTTATTTTGTTTTTTCATGATCGATACACCATAAGCAAAAATGGAAGCAAGAGGAAGAACACGCAGCAACCGGATGACCTACCAGATAAAGGTGGCAACTCGGAGAGTCGCCGTACCCCCTTGCTCATTTAGTGCACCGAGGACGGTGCGAACTTTTAAGTGTGGGGAGGTCGTCCGACCATGTGGCATTTTTGGGTAACAAGTTTCTAATCCCAACACTTTTGCATTTCATTTTAGGATTCTTAGTTGCATTTTCTTATTTTGCATAAATATATATTAAGCTTAGTCAAAATCATGATATTTTCCAAGGATTTTATCTATAGGGAACCCCTATTGATTGAAAAAAAAACATTTTTAGAACTTGCTTGAATTATATACTTTGTGGATCATATTTTGAGCTAAGAACACAAGCATGTAAGTTTTGAGCCTTAATTGTGTGGTTACATCATACATAACCACTTACTTTCCTTCTTGTGTGCATTGTTCTCTTCCTATGATTGTAATCCTTGATTTGTTTGATTCTTTATGTCCATTATTTTGTATATACATGCATTTATATGATTGAGGCCATCGTTCAAATAGCTCACTTACCCAAATAGCCTATCCTTTTATCTTCCATTGTTAGCCAATTTTGAGCCTATGCTTAACCCATTTGTTCTTAATTGTAGCAAATTAGAAGCCTAAGTGAAAAACAATAAATGTCCCTTGTTTATATCTTTGATTAGCTTAGGCTAGTGAGAGTGTTCATCATTTGATTTTGGGGAAGTTGGGAACATTGGGTAGAGATAAAAGTGTGTTTACGTTTTTGTTGAAAAATCATGGGAATTGAGTACATACTCATGTATTAATCATGTGTAAACCATATGCATTAATGTTCTTATATATATTTTAGTTTGAAAAGAAAAAAAATAATGATAAAAAAATTAAAAAATTAAAAAAATAATAGAAATAGAAAAAGAAAGACAAAGAATTGCAAAAAAATGGGATAAAATGCCCTAAAGCAAGGTTCAATAAAAGTCAATGCATATGGGTGATGATCAAAAAGAGAATGCATGAGTGTGTGAAAAAGTGAAGAATGGGAAGTTAGGTTTGTTTAGAATTGTACAGGTTGTCATAGGTTAGGTGGAAAGTTTAGTTAATCAAAGATTCGAATTTCAAGCTCACTTGACCATATGCATCCTACCTTGACCCTAGCCCAATTACAACCTATGGGAAAGTCCTCATGATATTTGTATGCATGCATAAAGTAATTGTTGATTGTTAGATGAAAAATAAATCTTGGAAAGCATGATTAGGGGAGAATTGAGTAAATCAACCCTATACACTTGAGCGACTAGAGCGGATACACATCCGATGAGGGTTCGATCGCTCAATTACATGTTTCCACCCATGATAATATTTTCTTGCAAGTTTGTAAAATCTTTCAATAATTCAATTCAATTGTGGGTTTGCTTTTATTGCTATTGCTTTAGCCCTTGTACTTGTACATGTATTCTTGGAAATTGATTTGTTTTGACCAAGCCATTGCATTCATTTAGATAGATTGAATATAGATAGGTTGCATGTAGTTAATTTGCATTGAATAAATGTGATACCCTTTGCTTCTTTCTTGATTTTAGCATGAGGACATCCTTAGTTTAAGTTTGGGGAGGTTTGATAAACCCCAAATTTTTGGGTTATCTTGTGCTTATTTTGGGAGATTTTATCACCTTTTCCCACATCTATTCAATGAAATAGCATGGTTTTGTAATTCTTCCTTAATTTGTGCTTAACTGTGAAAACATGCTTTTTAGAACATAAAATAGCTAAATTTAATTCACTTTAATTCCATTCGATGTCTTGACATGTTTGTTAAGTGATTTCGGGTTTATAAGGCAAATATTGGATTAAAGGAATGATGGAAAAGCATGCAAAGTGGGAGAACTCATGAAGAAATGAAGGAACTGCAAAGCTGTCAAGCCTGACCTCTTCGCACTCAATTGACCATAACTTGAGCTATAGAGGTCCAAATAAGGCGGTTCTAGTTGCATTCGAAAGCTAACATTTGGGGCTTCAAAATGATATAAAATTTGTTATAGTTGCTTCGCGTTTAGGGATGCATACGTGCACTGTATACATATGCACCGATGTTGCACGTGGTTCATTAAAGAGCAACTCGTGGCTAGCGATTTCTAGAGCATTTTGTGCCCAATCCAACTCATTTCTGATGCTATTTCATGTAGAATTCAAGCTTGGACAAGGGAGGAGCAATTGTTTGTAACTTAGAATCATGTAGTTTAGTTTCTAGAGAGAGAAGCTCCCTCTTCTCTCTAGAATTAGGGTTCTTAGGTTAAACTCTCTTAGATCTAGCTTTGATTTCATGTTTTCATCTTGTTTCTTTTATGAATTCTTGCTTCTACACTTTTATTCTCTTAGTTTGTGATGTTAATTTTACTTTTACGCTTCTTTCATGTTCATGAATGCTCATGTTGGATTTGGTTTTACATTTAATGAAATTTGATTTTGATGTTCTTTTATTGTTGATTTGAGTTATAATCTTACCTTCCTTGCAATTGGTAGTTGGTAGATTTATATTTCTTGCTCATTTACTATGATTTTCTTGTATGGCTTCGAAGTGTTTGACAAAATGCTTGGTTGGATGTTATAGTAGATTTTGAGTATTCTTGGCTTGGAAAGAGTAATTAGGTGATCTTGAGTCGTGACTACCCAACTCATGTTAGTGATCTAGAGTTGTTGGCTAGTATTGTTTTCATAAACTCTAATCTCTTGATAATTCACTTAGTAAGTTGATTAGGACCTTTGGATTGAGATTAGCTAGTCTTGTTAGACTTTCTTCGAGTGTGAAGATAATATGATACCTTCTTCCATCTTCGGGGATGACGTAATGAGATAAATTCTTGTTTATTATTGTGACATGATTAACTAGTCTTGTTTGACATTCTTCCTATGTGAAGATGACATGAAATACCTTCTTCCATTTGTTGGAGTTGACTAAATAAGATGAATTAATCTTTGCATGACTAGGATAGAAAGCCTATGATCTCAAATTCTTGCCATGAATGTCTCTCTCTTTATTACTTGCTTTCTTTTGTCACTTGCTTGATTTACTCTTCTTGCATTTAAAATTCTTGTCATTTATTTTCTTGCCCCCTTTATAAGTCAAACCTCTTGTTCTTCATAGCCAATAATTGACCACTTCATTGCAATTCCTTGTGAGAGGACCCGGAGTCTAAATACTTCGGTTAATTCTTATTGGGGTTTGTACTTGTGACAAAACCAAATTTTTGATGTGAAAATTGTTTGTTGGTTTGGAGCTATGCTTACAACGAAGTAATTCTTTCCTATAAGAAGAAAATCTAGACCATCAAGCAAATCTCACTTATCACACGCCAACTTGCAACCACTCTGGTGGGAGCGTTGGCACAGCCTATGCGCATGAACCCCTGCCCCTTTTCAAATCTGTGCGCCCGCACGGACCTATGTATGAGCGCACACATGATCCTTCCTTAAAAAAAAAAAACCTACCTGTGCGTGCGCATAGCTTTGTGCGCACGCACAACCTTCAACAACGCCTCTGCTCGCAGCACACGCACCTCTTGTGCGTGGGAACACCCCCTCTTTTCCCCTTCTGTGCATGCGTACAGGTCCTCATATTCATTCTGTCCGCAGCGCCTACACCCTTCTGTGTGCGCGCATAACCCCCTTTTCCGCCTTGTGTGCGTACGCACACGTACCTGAGCATATGCACACCCTTGTTTTCTCCCACTTTACTTTTTTTCTTCTCTTCTCTCTACTTCTTCTCTTCTTTTCCCCTCCACCCCTCTCTTCTCTTACTTTTGCCCTCTTTTCTACTTGTTCTAGTTACTTTTCATTGCACTTTATTTTTATTTTGGTAATTATATTAGTTTTATTTTAGTTGCTTGTTAATTGAATAAATTGCAAGTGTTTGCTTGATGTGATTGGGTTGCTTCTTACTTGAATTTGGTTTCAAGTTTGATGAATATGTGCACTGAGCATCAAAGCCTTGTTTAATAGCCTAGATAAATTGTGAGTTTGATTCATATGTTGTCATGGCCATATGCATTAAACTTTATCCTTGTTTGGCATTATGAATTGTGCATTTTTACTTTAGTGAATTGAGTTGAGCTACTTAGTCATCAAGGTTCTTAAGTGAATATAATCACATAACAAGGTATTTGTTCCTTATTAATGCTGTGCATTTTTTTGAGTTGACTTGACTTGATTTTTATCAAGACTTGCCACTTTTTATAACAAGTACCTTATACATGTGATTATTTCCTAATTCCTAAGGATGAATAAGTAGTATCTTTTCATCATGGAATTGGTTATTGTTGATTGTGCCATCTTCTATTCACTTTGCGCTATTACTTGCATAATCTCACTATCCAATATATTTTATACTCAATTCACTTTAGTTGTGGTTACCTAGGTTGTTTGTCCCTTAAGTTTTGCTTATTTTTTACTTGCAACCCAGGACTACTTAATTGAGGAACATGCTATTTCTTTTGCTTTTATGGTTATTGTTTTACCCGATCAATGTGTTGTGTTCTAAATTGTGCACGCATTTAGAATACACACATTGCCTTTTATCATACCACACGCATCTTACCTTTCCTCAATTGTTGTTTCTTTGTCTGCAAAGAACCCGGAGCCCCCGGAGCCCAGTAGCTGAAGGTGGAGCCTCACAGTCCTTCACCCTCGGATTATGTACATGCACGGAGGACCGTGCATTATTTAAGTATGGAAGAGGATTGCTAACTTCAAAGGAGGTAAAATTTCTTTTCTTAGACACTTTGCAATACCCTTTTTGTTCCTTTTTCTTCAATTTTTGCAATTTTTGCTCTTGTGTGCATTTTGTTTGGTTTGGTTTACTTGTATATATTTCTTTAGTGCTTATACTATTATGATAGTAAATACTTACATGTTGCATGTTAGATTGAATAAGTTTGGTTAAAATTACAAGGAATTTTCAAGAAATCCCTTTTAGGGCATTCTATTGATTAGATTTGAAACTTGTTTTTGAACTTTCTTGAAGTATTTTTATGGAACATAGAAAAGAGCTTGAACAAAATACCTAGTGAGATTTGAGCTTTAATGGATGATTGCACATTTTCAACCACAATTTTTGTTCTTGTGTGTTGTAAAATCCTTTTATGATTGTGATCTTATATTTACTTTAGTCTATATGTCCTATATTTGTTGTTTTGGATTGCATTTAGTATGACTGAGGCCATCTTTGTATAGCTCACTAACCCATATGGCCAACCCTTGCATCTATCTTTGTAAACCACTTTTTGAGCCTTTAATTCCCCTTTGTTCTCATTATAAGCACATCATTCACCCTAAGTGAAAAACCATAATGTCCTTAAATTGTATCTTTGATTAGCTTGGGTTTGAGTGTGTGTGTTAATCAAGTGTAGGGGAATTTGTGGGAAATCATTGGTAGCTAGTGCTTTGGGTGTTCATTGAAACTATTTGGAAAAGTGGAAAAATACTCATGCATTCATTACTTAGAAGCATATGCATCTCCTCTTTGTCAAAAAAAAAAAAAAAAAGAAAGGGGAAAGAAAAGAAAAAGAAATAATAATAAGAATGTAAATAAAGGATGGATATGTGTGTGTGAATTGGAAAAAGGATGCATGAGTGAGTGTGAGAAATGGAAAAGAATGGGAAGTTAGGTTGTTTCTTGAGTATAAATAGGTTAATATAGGATTAGGTGGGATACTTGAGCTAATCAAAGATCCAATCTATTAGCCCACTTGACCATATTAATCCTACCCTTACCTAAGACCTATTACAACCCTCAAAAATCCTCATGATATTTGCACTCATGCATCAAATATTAGTTGATTGTTAGATGACTTGCAAATATTTGAAAAACATGATTAAAGGAGGATTGAGTGATTAAACCCTACACACTGAGCGACTAGAGTGTAAACACATCTGGTGAGGGGTTCAATCGCTCAATTCTATGTTTCGATTGCTTATCTTGTATCTTCTCGCAAGATTGTTGAACTTAATTTTAGAAATTTCAAATCAAATTTTTGGACATTGATCATATTGCTATATTTTCTTTGTCTTAGCCCCAAGCTTTATTTTGGATTGATTGAGATTCCTTTGTTTGTTTTTGCCAAACTCAATGGAAATTATAGTATATATATAGATAGATAGCATTTAGCATAGTTGCATGTAGTAGTTGCAACCAAAACTTTGGTACGAAAGGATTCTTTGTTTGTTTAGAAACTGTACTGGCGACGAAAATTTATTTGTGAATTTCTAGACCACACAAAAGTTCGTTCGTTAAAATGGCACCGATGCTGGGGAATTACAAACGTGTGCCTTATTATTGGTTATTGTAAATATTTGCTTTTTGCTTGTTTGCTAGTTTTTGTTAGTTTAGGAATTAGTTGCTTATTTTTACTAGTTTTTGTTTTTATTTTCTTTAGCTACTATGAACTCTCACCCCTTTGGCTATGAGTTGGGTTACAATTATGTTACAGGAAGAGGAGATTACAATGAAAACATGCATCAAGGATGGGAGAATCAAAGATGGGAGGAGCCACAAGGATTTGATCAACCCTTTTGGCAACAACCTCCACCAACATACTATGATCAAGAGCCATTCCAAGAAGCGTCCGAAGATGATGAATATGGTGGACCCCCTTGTAGTTACCAACATGCCCCGCTGTATGCTTATGAACCCCCTCCTCAACATAACTTTGAACCACCATAACCACAAGCCCCTTGGTGCACGGAATTACAATCACACTTTTCACAACTCTGCACAACTAACCAGCAAGTGCACTGAGTCGTCCAAGTAATACCTTACGTGAATAAGGATCGATCCCTCAAAGATTGTCGGCTTGAAGCAAGCTATGGTTATCTTGTAAATCTTAGTCAGGAGATTTGTGACCAAAATGATTTTTATTTATAAAAAGTAAATAACATGAATTGAGTGTTACTCGTGATTCAGTAATGAGAAACAGATTGAGGTTCCAGAGATGCTCTGTCATCTGAATCTCTGTTCTCCTACTGTCTTCTTCTCCAAACACGCAAGGCTTCCTTCAATGGCAAGCTGTATGTTGGTGGATCACCGTTGTCAATGGCTACCATCCGTCCTCTCGGATGAAAAATACCAGGCACGGTTTTTGTATGGCTAATCAACTGTCGGATCTCTCGTCTTGGATGAAAAATACCAGGTATAGCTACCGCATGGCTAATCATCTGTCGGTTCTCACGTGTGTCGGAATAGGATCTCTCTATCCTTTTGCACACTGTCACTGCACCCAACATTCGTGAGTTTGAAGCTCGTCACAGTCATCCCTTCCCATATCCTACTTAAAATACCACAGACAAGGTTTAGACTTTCCGGATCCCAGGAATGCTGCCAATTGGTTCTAGCCTTTACCACGAAGGTTCTAATCTCACAGACTCGGTCCGTGGATTAGAGACCCAAGAGATACGCACTCAAGCTGTCGCCCAATGACTACGTTGAGCTCAGGTAGAATGGGAGTGGTTGTTAAGCACGCGTTCATAAATGTGAGAATGATGATGAGTGTCACGGATCATCATCTTTTCCAGATTGAAGTACGAGTAAGTATCTTAGAACAGAATCAAGCGTGACTGAATAGAAAACAATAGTAATTGCATTAATCCATTGAGACACAACAGAGCTCCTCACCTCCAACTATAGGGTTTAGAGGCTCATGCTATAGAAGATACAATATAAAATGTAAAATGTAAAATGTCATGAGTTACAAAATGAATCTCTAAAAGTAGTTTTTTTTTACTAAACTAGTAACTTAGGTTTTCAGAAAATGAGTAACTAGGTGCAGATAGTGCAGAAATCCACTTCCGGGGCCCACTTGGTGTGTGCTTGGGCTGAGCATTGAAGCTTTCACGTGCATAGGCCATTCTTGGAGTTAAACGCCTGCTTGGGTGCCAGTTTGGGCGTTTAACTCCAGTTCTGGTGCCAGTTCTGGCGTTTTACGCCAGAAAAGGGTCTCTGGCTGGCGTTAAACGCTGGTTTGGGCCATCAAATCTCGGGCAAAGTATAAACTATTATATATTGCTGGAAAGCCCAAGATGTATACTTTCCAACGCAATTGAGAGCGTGCCAATTGGGCTTCTGTAGCTCCAGAAAATTCACTTTGAGTGCAGGAGGGTCAGAATCCAACAGTATCTGCAGTCCTTTCTCAGCCTCTGAATCAGATTTTTGCTCAGGTCCCTCAATTTCAGCCAGAAAATACCTGAAATTACAGAAAAACATACAAACTCATAGTAAAGTCCAGAAATGTGATTTTTGCATAAAAACTAATAAAAATATAATAAAAAGTAACTAAAATATACTAAAAACTATGTAAAAATAATGCCAAAAAATGTATAAAATATCCGCTCATCACAACACCAAACTTAAATTGTTGCTTGTCCCCAAGCAACTAAAAACAAAATAGGATAAAAAGAAGAGAAAATATAATAAATTTCAAAATATCAATGAAGCTTAGTTCCAATTAGATAAGCGGGACTAGTAGCTTTTTGCTTCTGAATAGTTTTGGCATCTCACTTTATCCTTTGAAGTTCAGAATAATTGGCATCCATAGGAACTCAGAATTCAGATAGTGTTATTGATTCTCCTAGTTCATTATGTTGATTCTTGAACACAGCTACTTTATGAGTCTTGGCCATGGCCCTAAGCATTTTGTTTTCCAGTATTACCACCGGATACATAAATTCCATAGACACATAACAGGGTAAACCTTTTCAGATTGTGACTCAGCTTTGCTAGAGTCCCGAGTTAGAGGTGCCCAGAGTTCTTAAGCACACTCTTTTTGCTTTGGACCACGACTTTAACCGCTCAGTCTCAAGCTTTTCACTTGACACCTTCACGCCACAAGCACATGGTTAGGGACAGCTTGATTTAGCCGCTTAGGCCAGGATTTTATTCCTTTGGGCCCTCCTATCCATTAATGCTCAAAGCCTTGGATCCTTTTTACCCTTTCCTTTTAGTTTAAAGGGTTACTGGCTTTTTCTGCTTGCTTTTTCTTTTTCTTTCTTTTTCTTTATTTTTTGCCTTGTTTTTTTTCGCAAGCTTTGTTTTTCACTGCTTTTTCTTGCTTCAAGAATCAATTTTATGATTTTTCAGATTATCAATAACATTTTTCTTTTTTCATTATTCTTTCAAGAGCCAACAATTTTAACATTCATAAACTTCACTATAAAAAATATGCAGTGTTCAAGCATTCATTCAGAAAACAAAAAGTATTGCCACCACATCAAAATAATTAAACTATTTTGAAGATAGAATTCGAAATTCATGTACTTTTTCTTTTTCAGAAAACATTTTTCATTTAAGAAAGGTGAAAGATTCATGGAACATTCATAGCTTTAAGACATAGACACTAAACACTAATGATCATGTAATGAAGACACAAACATAGTCAAAACATAAAGCTTAAAAACGAAAAACAGAAAAATAAGAACAAGGAAATTAAAGAACGGGTCCAGCTTAGTGATGGCGGCTAGTTCTTCCTCTTGAAGATCCTATGGAGTGCTTGAGCTCCTCAATATCTCTTCCTTTCCTTTGTTGCTATTCCCGCATGGCTCTTTTTGAGATCCATGAGTGGGCTCTCTTGTTTGCTCCATGCTCTTTCTAGTGATGGGCTTTTGAGATGAATCTCTCCATCTCCATGACTCGGAGTTGGAAGCAACTGCCTTCCCTTTCCTCTTCCTAGAGGTTTCTCCGGCCTTAGGTGTCATTAGTGGTTATGGAAAGCAAAAATCTGAGCTTTTCCACACCAAACATAAAAGCTTTGCTCATCCTCGAGCAAAATAAGATACAAGGGAGTAGAAGAAGAATGATGCAATTAATTTTGAAAACTTATTAGTGTATACAAAAAAAATTAGAAAGAGTTGAAAAGAATTTGAAAAGATATGTAAGTTTTGAAAACGTTTTGGAAGGAATTGAAAAGAATTAAAAAAAAGAATTAAAAAGAATTGGAAAGATTAGTAATATTTGAAAATAGAAATTGAAAGATGAACGTTTAAAATATGTTTGATGCAAAAATTATGAATTAAAACATGAAAAATTGAAAAAAAAAATCGTATTGGAAACAAAATTACCTCCCTTATGTCATCCTAGCGTTAAACGCCTAGAATGCTATCGATTCTAGCGTTTAACGCCCACTTGACTGCCTCTTTGGGCGTTTAATGCCCAGCCAGATACCCTGGCTGGCGTTAAACGCCAGGAATCATTCTTTACTGGGCGTTTTTCTGAACGCCCAGAATGCTGCCCTTTCTGGCGTTAAACGCCCAGATTGCTGCCCATTCTGGCATTTAATGCCCAGAATGATACCTTTACTGGCGTTAAACACCCAGAATGATAGCCATTCTGGCGTTTAACGCCCAAATTGCCTCTTTACTGGCGTTTTAACGCCAGTGAGCTCTTTTTCTCTGTGATTCCTCTGCTTTATGTTCTAAACCTTCATTTCCCTGACTTGTTCACTGAAAAGCATTAACAAACATGAATAACAAAATTAAATGGACTTATATAATTGTTATAAACATCTACTTTTGCTAATGGCTGGGTTGCCACCCAGTAAGCGCTTCTATACTGTCTTTAACTGGACTTTTACTGAGCTTTTAATTTAGTTTCAGTTTTGAGAACTTTTGCTCAATATTGCCTTCAAGATAATGTTTGACTCTCTGTCCATTAACAATGAACTTTTGTCAGAGTTAATATCCTGAAGCTCTACATATCCATATGGTGACACACTTGTAATCACATATGGTCCCTTCCATCGGGATTTCAATGTCCCAGGGAACAATCTGAGCCTAGAGTTAAACAGTAGGACCTTCTGTCCTGGCTCAAAGACTTTAGATAACAGCTTTCTGTCATGCCACCTTTTTGCTTTCTCCTTGTAAATTTTAGCATTTTCAAAAGCATTGAGTCTGAACTCCTCCAGCTCATTCAACTGGAGTAATCTCTTCTCTCCAACTTTCTTAGCATCAAGGTTTAGGAACCTGGTTGCCAAGTAGGCCTTGTGTTCCAGTTCCACTAGCAGATGACAGGCTTTTTCATACACAAGCTGGTATGGAGAGGTCCCTATAGGAGTCTTGAATGCGGTTCTGTATGCCCACAGAGCATCATCCAAACTTCTTGCCCAATCCCTTCTACGGGTACTTACAGTCCGTTTCAGGATTCGTTTTAGTTCTCTATTTGAGATTTCAGCCTGCCCATTTATCTGTGGATGATATGGAGTTGCCACTTTGTGGTTAATTCCATATCGGATCAGAGTAGAGTCAAGCTATTCATTGCAGAAATGAGTGCCTCCATCACTGATCAGTACCCTAGGGACACCAAACTTATTCATCACTGTCTTAGTATCATTAGTGGGTGTTGAAATTGCCTCTACCCATTTAGATACATAGTCTACTGCCACCAGAATATAAGTGTTTGAATATGATGGTGGGAAACTGATAAATCCCGATTTTCTGGTTTATCTTGTGCTTAATTTGGGGGATTATATCACCTTTTCTTACATTTATTCAATGAAATAGCATGGTTTTGTAATTCTCCCCAAATTTGTGCTTAAGTGTGAAAACATGCTTTTTAGGCCTTAAAATAGTTAAATTTAACTCACTTTAATTCCATTCGATGCCTTGATATGTTTGTTGAGTGATTTTAGGTTCATAAGGCAAGTATTGGATGGAAGAAGTGAGGAGAAAAGCATGCAAAGTAGGAGAACTCATGAAGAAATGGAAGAATCGTAAAGCTGTCAAGCCTGACCTCTTCGCACTCAATCGACCATAACATGAGCTACGGAGGTCCAAATAAGGCGGTTCCAGTTGCGTTGGAAAGCTAACATCCGGGGTTTCAAAATGATATAAAATTTTTCATAGTTGCTTGAAGTTTCGATTTTCTATCGATAAAGAAATTCACAAAAGTAATCGTGTTGCAAGTATAGTTTCTAAACCAATAGAGAATCTTTTCGCACAAAAGTTTGTTTGTCACTTAAGCAAACCCAATAAAAATTAATAACCAAAGTATTTAAACCTCGGGTCGTCTTCTCAAGGAATTGCAAGGAGGTACGATTTATTATTGGTTATGAGTAAAAGTGTATTTTTGGGTTTTTGAAATAAGGAACAAGTAATTTAAATAACAAGAAATTTAAATTAATAATTATGAAAATCCCTTGACAAGGTATGAGAACTGGACGTCCTATCCTAGTTATCCTTATCAATTGTAATGAGAATTGGATTTTTCTCCCACCTTGTTAACCTCTAACTATGAAGGTAAGTTAAGTGGATGAATCAATTTGATTCCTCTAGTCCTAGTCAACTCTTGTGGAAAGACTAGCTTTAGAGGGATCCAAATCAATCAGCAAAGATAACAATTATCAATCACAAGGAGTTTGATAACTCAAGTGTCTCCAATTTATCAATTCATCAATTAAAGCCAAGAATATAAAAAGCTAAGTAGAAATCATAGATCTAAAATACCTCAAATTGCATTAATAAAAAAAATCAAATCTAACATGGAAATTCATAAATTAAATTGGGAAAATAAATAAAAGGAACATTGAACCTGAAAATTGAAGAGAAGTAGCCTAAACATAATAGAAATCCTAAATCCTAATCCTAAGAGAGGGGAGAGAACCTCTCTCTCTAAAACTACATCTAAAACCTAAAATTATGTATTATGAATGTTGTGTTAATTGTTGTCTTTTGAATGAATGGATTCCCCCACTTTATAGCCCTCTAATCTATGTATTCTGGGCCAAAAACTGGGTCAAAAAAAGCCCAGAAATTGCCCCCATACATACAGGTCGCTGCAAAGTCACGCGAAAGCGTCGTCCACACGTTCGCGCGGATTGGGTTTTCGCAAGGTCACGCGTCTGCGTGATCCACTTGAATGAAGGGATGGATGGTGATGGCTTTGGGGGAGAGGTCTCCAACAACTTTCGCAAGGTGATTTCCAGCTCCATTCCCTTGAGCTCTTCCTTGACAACTTCCACCTCCTTGCAGGTCTCTTTAATTTTAACCTCTTCCTCTTGGTAGCTTTCTTCTAATTTAGTTGCTTCTTTATTGCTTACCAAGGATATGGGAGGTTGTGCTTCTTCTTCTTCAATCTCCATGTCAAGTCCAACGGGAGAGGATTCAAATGTAGATAAGAATTCATCAATGATTGAATCCATCTCTTGATCATCCCCTTCAAAGTCTTCAACCATGATATGCCTTGGAGGTTGTACACCCTCCTCAATATCAAATTCAAACTCCTTAGAAGGGGGCTCTGTAACTTGACTTTCCCATGAAGGTTTAGCATCTCCCAAGTCTTCAACCAATTATTCTTTTTCGATAATTTCGGCTTCTTCCACTTGTTCCAGTACAAAGTCATGCTCCGCACTGTCCACAGGAGTTTCTAGTATCTCCTTCATGCTACGTTCTTCATTAGATTGTCCACATGAAGCCATGGGGGTTCCTTGAGTGTCCGAACGTCGGGAAGGCAATCGATTTATTGCTTGATTTAATTGGTGAACGGTTGCATGAAATTTATTCACTGTTTCCTTGAGACGCTCCTGTGATTCTCGGGTCGATGGATATGGACATGCTGCATATGGAAGTGGTGGTTCTTAGGAGTAATTAGATTGGAATTGGGGTGGGTAAGGGTTAGGGTCATATGGAGGTGAATGGTGATGGGTGGCTTGTGAGTATGGTGGTTCATAGCTATGTTAAGTAGGTGGTTCATAGGCATATGATGGGGCTTGCTGATAACTTCAAGGGGGTCCACCATATCTATCATCTTGGTACGCACCTTGGAATGGCTCCTGACCATAGTAGTTTGGTGGGTGTTGGTTGTCACGAAAGGGTCCACCATAACTATTGTCTTGATATGCATTGTGGAATGGTCGTGGTCCATGGTATCTTGGATGGTGTTGTTGCCTAAAGGGTTGATCAGATCATCGTGGCTCCTTCCATCTTTGATTGTTTTGACCTTGATGCATGTTCCTATTATATCTTCCATTCCTTTTAATAGCATTAGAACCAAACTCAAAGCGACGGGGGTGAGAACTCATAATAGCTAATAAAAATTAAGAAAACAAAAATAAAAGCAAATAAACAAGCAAAATAAAATATTTAGAATAACCAATAATAAGGCACATGTTTGCAATTCCCCGACAACGACGCCATTTTGACGATTGGATTTTCTATCTGTAAAGAAATTCACAAAAGTAATCGCGTTGAGAATCTTTTCGCACAAAAGTTTGGTTGTCACTTAAGCAAACACAATAAAAATTAATAACCGAAGTATTTAAACCTCGGATCGTCTTTTCAAGGAATTGCAGGGAGGTATGATTTATTATTGGTTATGAGTAAAATTGTATTTTTGGGTTTTTGAAATAAGGAACAAGTAATTTAAATAGCAAGAAAAATAAATTAATAATTATGAAAATCTCTTGACAAGGTATGAGAACTGGATGTCCTATCCTAGTTATCCTTATCAATTGTGATGAGAATTGGATTTTGCTCCCAACTTGTTAACCTCTAACTATGAAGGTAAGTTAAGTGGATGAATCAATTTGATTCCTCTGGTCCTAGTCAATTCCGGTGGAAAGACTAGCTTTAGAGGGATCCAAATCAATCAGCAAAGATAACAATTATCAATCACAAGGAGTTTGATAACTCAAGTGTCTCCAATTAATCAATTCATCAATTAAAGCCAAGAATATAAAAAGCTAAGTAAAAATCATAAATCTGAAATACCTCAAATTGCATTAATAAAAGAAATCAAATCTAACATGGAAATTCATAAATTAAATTGGGAAAATAAATAAAAGGAACATTGAACCTGGAAATTGAAGAGAAATAGCCTAAACATAATAGAAATCCTAAATCCTAATCATAAGAGAGAGGAGAGAACCTCTCTCTCTAAAACTACATCTAAAACCTAAAATTATGTATTATGAATGTTGTGTCAATTGTTGTCTTTTGAATGGATGGATTCCCCCACTTTATAGCCTCTAATCATATGAGGGCGATTTCTGGGCCGAAAACTGGGTCAAAAATAGCCCAGAAATCGCCCCCAGCGATTTCTAATACATACAGGTCACTGCAAAGTCACGCGGAAGCGTCGTCCACGCGTTCGCGTGGATTGGGTTTTTGCCAGGTCACTCGTCCGCGTGATCCACGTGTTCGCGTCGCCTGGATTCGGGGCAGTGATAAACCATTATTTTATGATTTATATTGTGTTTAATTGTGTGGTTTTATCAAGTCTTCACCCACTTATTCATATGATTTGCATGTATTTTCAAATCCTTCCTAAAAATGTTCTATGATTGAAAACTTGCTTCCTAAAGATCTTTTAATTGTATGTTTTTTTTTATTTTATCCTCCTTTATACCATTCGATGCCATGATCCGTGTGTTAAGTGTTTCAGGTTTCATAGGGCAGGAATGGCTTAGAGAATGAAGAGGAAGCTTACAAAGCTGGAAGGAACACAAGATGTTGAGGAGATGACCAGCGAGAAGTGACGCGGTCGCATGGCTCACGCGACCGCGCGAATTGGAGAAAATCGCAGTGACGCGCTCGCGTGCCTGACGTAACCGCATGGATTGGAAGCTGCAAAAGTGAAGCGAATGCGCGGACAACGCGCACGCATGGCACAGAAAAATGCCAGATGACGCGAACGCGTGGACGACGCGGTCGTGTGGCGTGCGCGATCTGCAGAATTTACAGAAGTTGCTGGCGTGAATTCTGGGCCGCGTTCTAACCCTGTTTTCGGCCCAGAAACACAGACTAGAGCCAGGAAACATGCAGAGACAAAGGACAACATTCATTCCGCATAATTTTTAGTTTTTAGATATGATTTTCACTCTTCCCCTAGGTTTTTTTCTCTATACTCATAATTGAGGATTTGAAGATTTTGGCTTCGGTTATTGAGAAGAGTCTACCTCCGGACTTGGTCATTCTAGTTTGTTTACTTACTTTTTACTTACTCTTTCATATCCTTAATCTGTCCAAAGTTAACATTGGATTACTTTTAGAGTTCATTAATGCAAGAATATTTTTATTTTGATTGATATCTTTGATTATTGTTTATCATGTCTCTTTTTATTTCCCCTTTTTATTTTGTAAAGTCTACATTTATGATAATGGAGTAGTTTCCCAACTTGATTGGGAGTTGATTAAAAGGAGAACCTTGAGTTGGAATACTCAAGAGTTCAATTATAATTGGTTCGTTGTTGGTTGGCTTGTTAGTCACTAACTCTAATCCTTCCCAAGGGAGAGGATTAGGACTTGTGAATAGAAGTTGACTTTTAACTTGACTTTCCCTCATTCGTTGAGGGTTAACTAAGTGGAAACAACTACTAATTATTGATTGATCTTGAGAAAATTCCAACAAGGATAGAACTTCCGATTAATCTTCTCCCGGTCAAGATTTTATTTAAATTACATAAATTCTTTAATTTAATTTCCTGTTTATCAAACTAAAAAAAACATTTTGGAAAACCTCTGATTAGTAAAATAGCACATCTTGCTGCAACTCGTTGGGAGACGACCTGGGACTCATACTCCCAGTATTTTATTTCTAAAATTTGTGACAACTCTTTTCTAAATTGACAAGTGGATTTTTGTTGGTTAAGAGCTGTACTTGCATTTTTCTTAATAATTCTTAATCTGCAAATTTCTGCCGCATCAATTTTTGGCGCCGTTGCCGGGGAGTTGCAATAGAGTGCTAATTTATTGGTTGGAATTTATTTATTTGAATTTTATGTTATTTTATTTTGTTATCATGAGCTGTATGTTTCTTTCATTGAATGACGCGTTCACTGCCTGATTCGAGCTCAGCCGCTTTTGATCCTGAAATTGAAAGAACTCTTTCCCGTATTAGGCGAGCTCGGCATCGGTTAGCCTCTTAGGGTGGTGAAGTGGTTGTTGCCAATTCACCAGTCTTATCTTAGAGCGAATCTGAACCGCCATTTGAGGTGGAAACAAGCTCCTCTACTACTGATTCAGTTGATTCACATGCAGGTGATATGGCAGAACCTAGGAGGATTACCCTCCAGGAGGCAGGAGCCCCAGATTTTACCCTGCAAGCGTATCAAGCGCGTCACCCAGATCTGGCTGCAAATTTTGAACTGAAGACGTCGCTAATCAACTTGATACCTAAGTTTCATGGCTTACCTGCTCAGGAGCCTATAAAGCACCTCAGGGATTTTCAGACATCCTGTTCTACTGTTAGGCGTCATGGTGCAGATGAAACTACTATTTTGCTTATGGCCTTCCCGTTTTCTCTAGAGGGAAAGGCGAGGGAGTGGTACTACACTCAACCAGAGGTAGTAGTTACCGATTAGGACGCGCTCAGGAGGGAGTTTCTGGACAAATACTTTCCAGCTGATGTTACAGACAGACTAAGGAAAGAGATCTCCTGCATTATCCAAGGAGAATTAGAGACCCTCTACGAATATTGGGAACATTTCAGAAACCTCTTGGACTCATGTCCCCACCACAAGATTGATGAGATGGTATTGATCAGTTACTTTACATAAGGTATGAAGCCTCAAGATAAAACTACATTAGATGCTACAAGTAATGACTCTCTGAAGAAGTATAGGACGGCGATAGAAGCGTGGCAGTTGATCGCTGATCTGGCTGAATCTACCTGGAACACTAGACACAGGACCAACCATCCTAAGACTGTTACGGAGGTGTCCTCTAGTGGTGAGACTGCTGCTTTCACTAAAGCTCTGGAAGAGGTGA
Organism: Arachis ipaensis; assembly: GCF_000816755.2. Taxonomy (NCBI): domain Eukaryota; kingdom Viridiplantae; phylum Streptophyta; class Magnoliopsida; order Fabales; family Fabaceae; genus Arachis; species Arachis ipaensis. The sequence continues at coordinate 49,355,845 of NC_029790.2, read as the reverse complement.
CCAATCTACTGAAGCAAATAAACCTGAATCAACAACAGTCTCAACCTCCCTCACCCCAACATAGTCAACAACTGGTTCCTCAGAGGGTATGCGAGATATGCGTTGATTATAGTCATTATACTGATGAGTGTCCACAGCTCCAACAAGAGGACAACACCTTGGCAGCCACTCACAATTTCTATGATCGCCCAAATCAAAGCTCCTACCAACAAGGTGGCAACTACAACCAAGGTGGGAACTATAACCAGAGTTGGCAAGACAAATCCAACCTTAGCTGGAGAGATAATTCCAACCATGGCTGGAGGGACAACTATAACAGATGAGGCAGAGACAACCAGGAAAATCAGAGGTGGAATAATAACAACAACAGACAGCAGAACCAAAACCAGCATTATAGCTGTTCATACCCTGGGTCGAGCTATCCGACCTGGGATGATCGACGACAAAGCGACTGACCTCTTTAGGTCAAGCGGACCGACTTCTTCTTAAAGAACTCGGCCAAATCGACAGGAACGCCCATAAAGGGCCCAAGTAGAGGAACACGACCCAAATCCAAAGGCCGTCCGAGCCTATAAGAGATAAGGGCGGTTCCCTTGAAGATAAGCTGACCTTAACTCAAAGATAAAGATAAGATAAGATAACTAACTTATCTTATCTAGAAAGGTCACTCTACAACTACTATAAATACACTGGAGCACCCAGGTATAACTCATACTCTGATTCTACTAAAAACCTGCTTAATACCCGTGCTAACTTAAGCATCAGAGTCTCTTGCAGGTACCCCCCACCCTCCGGTGACCAAGGATCAGCAGTGCAACAAGTCCAACAAGTCGGACACAACAGCTCTGGCCGCTACTAGCCAGCCGGACACACCATCTCCGACCAATACAGAAGATCTCGTCCGAGATCGACCTCCAGTTTCAGGTAACCCTCGGAACATTGGCGCCGTTGCCGGGGACCTAGAAGTCATCCCATCACCATGGCGGACAACCGTGACAACGACCACGATTTAGATCTCGAGGTTAGAACGCCGCACAAAAATGCGGACACTATACTGAAAGATACCCCAGAATCTAATGGGGACAAAAATTCATCAAATCCGGGAGCAATAGAAGCGCTTCAAGATCGCTTAAAGCAACTTGAGAAAGAAACACAACAACAACGAGAGATCGGAAAGGATCTACAAAGAGAGGTACGGCGACATCGCGAATTGGAAGAAAAACTATAGCAATTTGAAACCGACCTCAAATCGAAAGCTCCTCGGACTGTTCCAGAGGAAAATTCACGCAAAGAACAAGATCCATTCATGAAAACCAAAATTCTAAAAGAATTCAAACTCCCGGATATGATTTTATATGACGGCACCACAGATCCCAACCATCATCTCAGCAATTTTAGAAGTAGAATGTACCTCACCGACGCCTCAGATGCCGTTCGCTGCAAAGCTTTTCCAACAACTCTCACGAAGACAACAATCAGATGGTTCGACAACTTACCTCCAAAGTCTATCTCAAACTTTGATGACCTGGCCAAAAAGTTCCTGGCCAGATTCTCCATCCAGAAGGATAAAGCCAAGCACGCCCCCAGCTTGCTAGGGATCAAGCAAGGAGATCGGGAGAGCCTCCGCAACTACATGGAAAGATTCAACCAAACGTGCATGGACATACAAAGCTTACCAACAGAGGCCGCCATCATGGGACTCATCAATGGCCTACGAGAAGGACCTTTCAGCCAATCTATACCGAAAAAGTACCTGACCTCCTTGGATGAAGTACAGGAACGAGCAGAAAAATACATCAACATGGAAGAAAATGCTCGGTTAGGAGAAACCTCAAAATCAGGGGCCTCCTACCGAGACAAAGACAAGGAATCCAAGAGAAAAGAAGATCGACAAGGGGAGAAAATAAAAAAATACCATAATTACACTCCTCTCAGGGCATCCCTGGTTGAGATATACAAAGAAGTCTGCCATGGAAGGAAAAGAGGAAGCACTCAACATCTCGGCAATAACATTCACTAAAGAAGACGCATCCGGCATCATCGCAGGACACGATGATCCCATGGTCATCACCATCATATTAGCAAACGCCAACCTACACCACACCTTAATAGACCAAGGGAGTTCTGCCGACATCTTATTCAAAACAGCCTTCGATAAACTCGGCTTAGAAGAAAAAGAACTTCAAGCATATCCAAACAGTCTGTTCGGATTAGGAGACACCCCGGTTTGACCACTAGGATACATACCGCTACATACAACCTTTGGAAAAGGGAACCAATCCAGGACCCTCAAAATATACTACATCGTGGTCGATGTAAGTTCAGCTTACAATGCTCTCATAGGTCGGACAACACTCAACCAACTCGGCGCAATAGTCTCGACCCCACACCTATGTATGAAATTCCCAACACCAAAAGGGATAGCCAAGATAAAAGCAGATCAAAAGATGGCACATCACTGTTACAACGAAAGCCTAAACCTCAGAGGCAAAGGAGAAGAGTTCCACACAATTGAGCTGGGCGGAGTTCAATGACGAGAAGAACTTCGTCCCCAGCCAGAGGGTGAGATAGAGAAGATCCAGATCGGGGACACCTCGGAAAAATAACTAATACAATTCTTATGAGATAATGTCGATCTCTTCGCGTGGAAAGCCGCAGACATGCCAGGCATAGACCCTAAGCTAATGTGTCATAAGTTAGCGGTCTATCCAAGATCTCGGCCGGTACAGCAGAGACGAAGAAAACTTGGGCCAGAGCGATCCCAGGCTGTGGAAGAACAAGTACAGGCACTACTAGAAGCAGGATTCATAAGAGAAGTCAAATTCCACTATGGCTAGCCAACGTTGTCTTGGTGAAAAAATCAAATGGGAAGTGGCGAATGTGCACCGATTACACCGATCTCAACAAGGCTTGTCCAAAAGATCCATACCCACTCCCAAATATCGACGCTCTGGTAGACACTTCCTCCGGATATAAACGTCTCTCATTTATGGACGCATACTCGGGATACAATCAGATCCCCATGTATCCACCGGATCAAGAAAAGACTTCGTTCCTAACACCAAAAGCAAACTACTGCTACATTGTGATGCCTTTCGGTCTCAAGAACGCAGGAGCTACTTATCAAAGGGTAATGAATAAAGTCTTCTCGGATCACATCGGAAAGACCATGGAATTCTACGTGGACGACATGCTAATAAAAACACAAAGTGAAGAGACACTATTGTCCGACCTGGCCCAAGTGTTTGACACCATAAGAAAGCATGACATGCGACTCAACCCCGTGAAATGCACCTTTGCAGTAGAAGCAGGCAAATTCTTAGGTTTCATGCTCACACAAAGAGGAATTGAAGCAAATCCAGACAAATGTCATGCCATACTCAACATGAAGAGCCCAACCTGTGTCAAAGAAGTACAACAACTCAACGGGAGATTGGCCGCCCTATCCCGATTCTTAGCAGGAGCTGCGATAAGATCTCTCCCCGTTTATGCTACTTTAAGAAAGGGAAGGCAGTTCGAATGGACGACAGAATATGAGCAAGCCTTCCAAGACTTTAAGAAGTTCTTAGGACAGCCACCTATCCTCTCTCGACCACGAGAACGAGAACCACTCATATTATATCTTGCTGTAGAAAACCGGGCGATATCCTCAGCACTAGTCAGAGAAGACGAAAGTGGGCAGCAACCCGTCTACTTCATTAGCAAAGCACTATAGGGATTCGAGTTGAACTACCAGAAAATAGAAAAATTCGCCTATACTCTTATTCTAACATCTCGACGACTCCGCCCGTACTTCCAAGCTCACACCATTAAGGTCCGAACAAATCAGCCCATAAAAGGAATATTGCAGAAAACAAATTTAGCAAGCAGAATTCTATAATGGGCAGTCGAGTTATCAGAGTTCGACCTCCAATATGAAGCTCGAACGGCCATCAAATCACAGTATATGGCCGACTTTATCGCAGAATTCACAGATGCCCTGGAAACCCCCACAGAATGGAATCTATATGTGGATGGTTCTTCAAATAAAACTGGAAGCGGCGCAGGCGTGATAATAGAAAGCAACCAAGGAACCCAAGTTGAGCTCTTCCTCAAGTTCGGGTTCCCGGCCTCAAATAACCAGGCGGAATATGAAGCATTGTTAGCTAGTTTGAAGCTGGCTAAAGAGATTGGAGCTCAAAAACTCAACATCTATAGCGATTCACAAGTGGTCACATCACAAATAATAGGGAGCTACGAAGCCAAAGATCCCACCATGAAAAAGTATCTGGATAAAACCAAGGAACAGCTCGAACAAATCGGGGAATATAAGATCTGCCACATACCCCGCGAACAAAATGCCCGAGCTGACGCACTCTCAAAACTAGCCAGCACCAAACCAGGGGGCAACAATAGAAGCCTCATACAGGAAATGTTACAGAACCCGTCAATCTCAGAAGAAGAAAAAGTCCTAGCCATAACAAGCCAGGACCAAGGATGGATGACCCCCATAATCAACTACCTCAGAGCAGGAACACTCCCCACAGAAGAAAAGGAGGCAAAGAGGCAAAAAAGGGAGGCACAGTACTACACCATTATAAACAACACCCTGTACAAAAGAGGGATCTCAGTACCATTACTGAAATGCGTACCGACCTCCCACACAAAGGAAGTGTTAGAAGAAGTACACGGTGGCATTTGTGGCAATCATCTCGGAGCACGAGCTCTCGCCAAAAAAGTACTCCGGGCGGGGTTTTATTGGCCAACTCTACAGAAAGAAGCTACAGAATTTGTAAAGACATGCCCACCATGTCAGAAACATGCCAACTTTCACATCGTCCCACCAGAAGAGCTCATCAGCGTAACTTCAACTTGGCCGTTTGCAAGGTGGGGGCTCGACCTTCTCGGCCCCTTCCCCCAGGGGTCAGGACAAGTTAAATTTCTCATAGTAGGGGTAGACTATTTCACAAAGTGGATCGAGGCAGAACCCCTAGCCAATGCCACCGCCCAAAGAAGCTGGAAATTCCTATATAGAAACATCGTCACAAGATTCGGGGTTCCATATTCAATAACCACAGACAATGGCACTCAATTCACAGATGCAGGCTTCAGAAAACTAGTAGCCGACTTAAATATAAAGCATCAGTACACCTCCGTTGAACATCCACAAGCCAATGGACAGGCCAAAGCTGCCAACAAAGTCATATTGGCCGGGTTAAAACGGAGATTACAAGATGCAAAAGGAGCTTGGGCAGAAGAGCTTCCACAGGTCCTATGGGCATATCGAACGACGCCACATTCCATCACGAAGGAATCCCCTTTCCAGTTAGCATACGGAATAGAGGCAATGATTCCAGTAGAAATTGAGGAAGGATCGCCTAGAGTAGTTCACTACAATGAGGGAGCAAACTCCCAACTTCAGAGGGAAGAGCTCGACCTACTACCTGAAATCCAAGAAAGAGCTCGGATCAGGGAAGAAGCTCTAAAGCGCCGAATGGCTTCCAGATATAATCAAAGGGTAGTGCCAAGAAGTTTCGCAGAAAACGATCTCATCCTAATCTGAAATGATATTGGAACAACTCGACCAGGAGAAGGAAAGCTGGCAGCAAACTGGAAGGGACCCTACCGAGTTGTAGAAGTACCTGGGAAGGGCTACTACAAACTGTCCCATCTCGATGGATGAGAGCTTCCCAGATCATGGCACGCTTGCAACCTAAGAAGGTACTACAGTTAGGAAGGTAACAGATCTCATTATTGGATGCACTCTTTTTCCTGAAAAGGTTTTTTAATGAGGCACCAAGTTGAGACCCAGACACTATCCGACTTAAAGGGATGAAAAAATTCCCACATGTATATATTTGCACTTTCCTTTGAATAAAATATATTTAGATATTTTACAAGATCTCAAAACGCATTAATCTGAAGTATTCATCGTCCGATTATAAAGCAACAGATCGGAAAAAAGTGAAAAAGCAATTTCACTGCACGATCACGATAAAGATAACCGTCCGATAAAGGTGAAAACGCGATTCACCCAAAAGACGATCTAACGATGACAACCACTTTCTACAAATCAGCAAAGATGAACACAGAATAATGTAGAAGGTTATCGAAAGCAATCTAAAAAGAACCTGACGTGACGAGGTCTTACGGATAGCTAAAATAATAACTTAAAGACTGGCCGACATCCAGAAGTCGGACCAAGTCAACCCAAGTTATAAGTAAACCCTGGAAAGAGGTATGGCCAACCCTATTAAAGAGGATTACTTTAACTTAGAAGGGCTCGACCTAACAAAGTCAGCCCAAAATAAAAAGGTTATAAAAGTAATCCCTGAAAGAGATCTAACAAAGGTCCAAGAAAGAGGATTACAAAAATAACCTAGAAAGAGATCGACCTAACGAAGTCGATCCCCTACAAAATGAAAAGGTTATAAAAGTAATCCCTGAAAGAGACCTGACAAAGGTCCAAGAAAGAGGATTACAAAAATAACCTAGAAAGAGATCGACCTAATAAAGTCGATCTCCTACAAAATGAAAAGGTTATAAAAGTAATCCCTGAAAGAGATCTGACAAAGGTCCAAGAATAAGGATTACAAAAATAACCTAGAAAGAGATCAACCTAATAAAGTCGATCTCCTACAAAAAGAAAAGGTTATAAAAGTAATCCCTGAAAGAGACCTGACAAAGGTCCAAGAAAGAGGATTACAAAAATAACCTAGAAAGAGATCGACCTAATGAAGTTGATCCCCTACAAAATGAAAATGTTATAAAAGCAATCCCTGAAAGAGACCTGACAAAGGTCCAAGAAAGAGGATTACAGAAATAACCCAGAAAGAGATCGACCTAGCGAAGTTGATCTCCTACAAACAAGTTATAAAAGCAATCCCCGAAAAGAGACCTGACAAAGGTCCAAGAAAGAGGATTATAGAAATAACTTAAAAGGAGACCAGCGCAAAAGAACCACCGAGAAACAAGTTGGACCCATAAGTCACAACCTCAAAGGATCCAAGCTACAAACAATAAAACAAAGCAATCCGAGGAAGTCGAGATGCAAAGATTTCAAACATCAGTAGAAAACAGAAAAAATGCCAAGTCAAAAAACTACTTCTTTTACTCTATAAAAGTTATAAGGCCCGGAAGGCCACCAAAATCTACCGTGAAGGGATAGCGAGCTACCTTTTGTTTTTTCAAAAAGGTAAAAAATTGCTAAAGAAGCAACCAGGAAATGTCAGCAATTAAAAGTTTTAAAACCCACAAGCCGGACTAACTACATATCCAAAAAAGGATCAGCAAACATCAGGAGCCTTCTTGGCAGCATCAGGACAAGGAGAAGGAGGACGAGTCTGAATCGGCACAGCATCCACAGTTCCATCCTCCCGGTTCAGAGTTTAGCAATCCGAATCAGGCGCAACCGAAGGAGCAAAAGAGGTTGACACTTTGGCAGTGGACGCAGGGGGAGGAGCAACCTCATCATCATCCTCATCATCAGGGACAATCTTGCCATCCCTGACAATGTTATCCAGGCTAAAGGAGGTGAGATCGGCCTCGGGAGCAATGACCCGAACTTGCTCCTTCATGTTCTCGTAAGCAGCAGTCACGCTGCCAACGAGATGACTTTGGAGCTCAGAATAATCTTCCCGGACATTGTCGAGCTCCCCCCTCAGGCGCATCATCTCCCGATAGGATGTAACGTAACTATCCTTATGCATCATGGCTGTGTCCTCAGCCAACCTCAAAGAAGCTGCCAGTGATTGAGAACTCGCCTTCTCGTTCTCTAAGTCCATCTCCTGCTTGGCTACCTTTATCTCAAGTTCCTCCTTCAACTCCCTCATCCGATCAAACTCTTGTTTTGCCTCCTCCATAAACACTTTAGTGGCATGGAGAGGGAGATTCTGAGCAGTCCGATATATGGCAGTTGCCATATACGCCATCTTTACGTGATTCCGGACCATAAATTCCAAGTGATGGAGGATGGACACATCATCC
>NC_029790.2:49313083-49339166 GCF_000816755.2 Arachis ipaensis | reverse complement strand
GTTCTCGTAAGCAGCAGTCACGCTGCCAACGAGATGACTTTGGAGCTCAGAATAATCTTCCCGAACATTGTCGAGCTCCCCCCTCAGGCGCATCATCTCCCGATAGGATGTAATGTAACTATCCTTGTGCATCATGGCTGTGTCCTCAGCCAACCTCAAAGAAGCTGCCAGTGATTGAGAACTCGCCTTCTCGTTCTCTAAGTCCATCTCCTGCTTGGCTACCTTTATCTCAAGTTCCTCCTTCAACTCCCTCATCCGATCAAACTCTTGTTTTGCCTCCTCCATAAACGCTTTAGTGGCATGGAGAGGGAGATTCTGAGCAGTCTGATATATGGCAGCTGCCATATACGCCATCTTTACGTGATTTCGGGCCATAAATTCCAAGTGATGAAGGATGGACACATCATCCATGGAGAGGGCGCCATAGGGACCGATTTGCTGATCCACAAATTCAATGGCATTAAAATCAGGAGCATCGAGGTCGAAGGGCTCAGCTGTTTTTTGTTTTTTATTGGGAAGAGGAACAGATGGAGCGGCAGAAGTGGGGTGAGGATCAACCAAACAGACTCGGGGTGTAGGGATCACCTTCTTCACCCCAGGAGAACTCGGCACTGAGGGCTTCTCGCGCACTTGGGAGGACCCCTCCCCAGCCGCCTTGGCCGCAATATTTCTGGCAGCAGTCGCCCTCTGCGCCCTCTCAAAAGCTTTCATGGATTCATTATTCTTCATTGCCTCTGCAAATAAAACAGAAATTAAGCTACAAGTTGGATAAGTTAGAAAGATAGCTACAAGCAACATAAACAGATAATAAAGGAAACACAAGATACCCAGTTCAGTTTGAAGAAGAGAAGGATTGGTTAGAAATTTCTTTGTGTCAAGATAGGGAGGTTAACCCCAGCGTTCTTCCAAGACAGTCACAAAAGCTCGCTCAGCCTCATCCAACATTTCCCACGCATATCTGGAGACCCTCACATCTTTTTGCCATTCCAAGGGAAAAGCAGGTTCATCATTTTCATCCAAAAAGAAGGGCCGAGCTCCTTCAACAGCTCGGACCTTGAAAAAGTAGTTTTTAAAATCACAGAATGATTCGTCAAACATGGAAAAAACCTTCTTTCCCCGGGTAGAACGAAAGGAGACCCAAGCCGACTTCTTTTTTACCACACCGGGCTTAGTCAAGACAAACAGATAGAAAAAGAGAGGTTGGGAAGCAGGAATACCAAAACCATTGCACAACAATTGGAAGTTGAGAGGGGGCAACATTACAGGACCATAACAGGTCGGTTTCAAATTGAGTAAAAGGAAGGGTGATACCCAGCTGACCGAAGAAAAAATCATAAACATAAAAGAAAGGGCGATCATCAACAACCCGAGTAGAAAAGCAGACTCTCTCGTCAGAAGAGGGAGGGACAAGCTCATAGTTCTTCTCGTCACTGGGATTGCTACAAACACTATGAAACTGCCTAAGCTGCGCACAAAACTCAGAATCAACCAGAGAGACACACATAAGAACCGTCGAGTCCACCCAATTGGCTATACCCTCAGGAACCTGGGAAGGCATCTCTACAACGTTATTTCGGGAAGACATGAGGCCAACTAAATCCTACAAAAAGAAAAGAAGAACGAATTACTCAAAAACATCTCGGACAAGGGGGCAAAACATCTCGACGGGCGAATACACAGAAAAGGAAAAACCCCAAGACTCAAACTGAAAGTCCTGGGGCATCCTTTGGAGGCAATAACAAAGCAAGATATCAAGGAAAATCTACTTACATTCCGGCACCTCGCAAACAAGAATAGAAGATCTCAAACAGCAAGCATTTTTCATAGGAGAAAGACAAAATACAAACAAAACAGAAAGTCATCTTCCTACAGTCTATCAGCAAGAAACAAACATCAAACATACCAAGCAAAAATCGTCGAAGATGCAACCTTTTTTCAGAATCAAACAAAATTATCATTCCAAAGCTTCAAAATCAAAAGCATTTCACAACATGCAAAGGCTCTAAAGGTATCAAGCAACAGGAAAAGCGAAAAAGACCATGCAAAAGATGAAGAAATTATGAGACGCACAGTGATCAGGCATAGCGAAAAGTAGAAAGATCCAAACTTTTCCCAACTGAGATAAAAACTTTCAAGAAACAGACACAAAAATGACATAGAGGGAGGAAGAAAGAAGAACCAAACCTAGAAAAATGAGAGAAAGCTGCAAAGAAAAGCAGAAAGGCAGAAAGGCAAAATCCAGAATCACCCCTTCCCCCACGAAAAAGCAAAGTCACAAAGCAACGTCGCTGGGCTGAAACGCGAAAGCTACAGGCGGAGGCTTCAGAAAAATCAAAGGAAAAAGTTGAAAGTGAGAAAGTAAAGGGAGAAGTTACGAAGAAGAAGCGAAGAAGAGAAACAGTTTTTGATCGAGAAATTCAAAATAAAAGCCAAAAGTGAGTGGGGGCAATTAAATGCCAATTAAATGTGGATATTAAAACCGCTTGCGTTCCCAAAAAAGTGCTGATATAAAAGCGCGCGCTTTTAGAGAAAAACGTTCTACATTCAAAAGCTGCTAAAAAAAGGAGTTCGGCTTCGCTACGAGAAGGACCGAAGTCAAGGACTCGACCTTAAGACCGAGCTCAAGCAGGGGCACTGATCATACCCTGGGTCGAGCTATCCAACCTAGGATGATCGACGACAAAGCGACCGACCTCTTCAGGTCAAGCGGACCGACTTCTTCTTAAAGAACTCGGCCAAATCGACAGGAACGCCCATAAAGGGCCCAAGTAGAGGAACACGACCCAAATCCAAAGGCCGTCCGAGCCTATAAGAGATAAGGGCGGTTCCCTTGAAGATAAGCTGACCTCAACTCAATGATAAAGATAAGATAAGATAACTAACTTATCTTATCTAGAAAGGTCACTCTACAACTACTATAAATACACTGTAGCACCCAGGTATAACTCATACTCTGATTCTACTAAAAACCTGCTTAATACCTATGCTAACTTAAGCATCGGAGTCTCTTGCAGGTACCCCCCACCCTCCGGTGACCAAGGATCAGCAGTGCAGCAAGTCCAACAAGTCGGACACAACAGCTCCGGCCGCCACCAGCCAGCCGGACACACCATCTCCGACCAGTATAGAAGATCTCGTCTGAGATCGACCTCCAGTTTCAGGTAACCATCGGAACACCAGCCTTACAGAGCACCTCACCTAAGGCAAGCCTAAGCACCTATGAACAACCAACAACAGGTCCCTTAAATCACTTACCCCTCCTCTTTCAATGACGAGTTGCTTCAGTCCATTGCACAAGGACAAAAGAACATGGAAGGTACACTCAACGGTCTAACATCCACTATACAAGCTCTCGTCTCTCAAATGGGATCATCCAGCACTTCTAACACTCAACCTGCAAGCTCCAGTGGAATTCCTTCTCAACCCTTACCCAATCCAAAGGGTGGCATCAATGCCGTCACCCTAAGGTTCGGAACCACACTGCAAGAGAGGAATTAGGAAGAGCCAAGCCCACAGGAACACGCCCCAGATGCAGACATGGTTGAAGTGGAGTATGTGGAAGAGGAAGATGAAACACAAGACATGGTTGAAGAAGAAGCAGTTCAACCAAGGAATGGAGAACCAAAAGAAGCAGAAGTCGTAAAAGACGCTATTCCTATCCCATTTCCACACCTTGCAAGGAAATCCAGGAAACAGATGGAACTTGACCCTAAAATGGTAGAAATCTTAAAAAAGGTTGAGGTAACTGTTCCCCTTTTTTATGTTATTCAGCAAGTACCTAAATATGCAAAATTTCTAAAGGATCTGTGCATACATAAGGATAAGATTAATGAATTAGAAACTATTCCTTTAGGTAGTCCCATATCTGCTTTAATGGGGGATATACCTGAAAAATATAGTGACCCAGGACCATGCATAGTTTACTTAATCATTGGGGGTGTAATATTTTCTGACTGCATGTGTGATTTAGGCGCGTGTGTTAGTATAATGCCCTTGTCCATATATGATGCTTTGAGGCTCCCTCCTTTAAAAAGGTCGGCAGCTCGTTTTGTGTTAGCAGATAAGAGCATTATTACAGTGGTTGGAATTGCTGAGGACGTGCTGGTGGGCATTAAGGGGCTCACATTTTCCATTGACTTTTATATCCTGGAGATGCCCCAAAATGACTCAGGGAAGCCGTCATCAATCCTGCTTGGAAGACCATTCCTGAAGACTTCAAAGTTCAAGCTGGATGCCTTTTCAGGAACCTACTCTTTTGAAATAGACGGCTGAGCAGTAAGCTTCAATCTGATGAACCTATGAAGCACCCTCCAGAAGATCATTCCGTCTTCCAATGCGACATCATTGATGAGACTGTAGCTGCAGTTCATCAGGAAGAGATAGAAGAGATGCACATGGAGCAAGGTCCAAGTGTGGGGAAACCCACTGAACACAATGAGGACACCTTGCCATTTTCACCAGCTCCAGAAGATCCAGTGCCCGGTCAGGAGCAGAAATTGGAATTAAAGCCTCTACCACCCCAACTCAAGTATGCTTACCATGAGAATGATCAGAAGCTCCCAGTAATCATTGCAAGGGAACTAACTTCCCAACAAGAGGAGCAGTTACTTAGTGTGATGAGGAGACATAAGAAGGCAATTGGGTGGAGCTTGGCAGACATAGTAGGCATCAACCCTCAAGTTTGTGAGCACATAATATTTTTAGAAGAGGGAGCAAGGCCTGTTCGTCAACCCCAGAGAAGACTGAATCCCATTATCTTAGAGGTTGTCAAAAAGGAAGTGACCAGACTACTTGAGGCAGATATCATCTACCCCATCTCAGACAGTGAATGGGTAAGCCTAGTACAAGTGGTGCCCAAGAAGTCTGGAGTCACAACAGTGAAGAATGAGCATGGAGAGCTCATAGCAACCAGAGTACAAAACGCCTAGAGGGTCTACATTGATTACAGGCGCCTCAACCAGGCCACTCGTAAGGATCACTACCCCCTGCTATTCATTTATCAAATGCTGGATCGCCTGTCAGGTAAATCACATTATTACTTTTTAGATGGTTACACAGGCTATTTCCAGATTTATATAGCTCCTGAAGATCAGGAAAAGACTACTTTTACATGTCCTTTTGGGACTTATGCTTATAAGAGAATGCCCTTCGGCTTGTGCAATGCACCAACTACTTTCCAAAGGTGTATGATGAGTCTTTTCTCTGATCTTATTGAGAAATGTATGGAGCTTTTTATGGATGATTTTAGCGTATACGGTGATTCCTTTAATCTTTGCTTGGATAGTCTATCTAGAGTGTTAGACAAGTGTGTTAGTTCAAACCTTGTTTTAAATTTTGAAAAGTGCCATTTTATGGTCAAATAAGGTATCTTACTAGGACATATTGTCTCTAACACTGGTATTTCTGTAGATCCGGCAAAGGTAAATGTCATTTCTAGTCTTCCTTACCCCTCCTCCGTAAGGAAAGTTTGTTCGTTCCTTGGCCATTGACGATTGGGATTTTTTTGCCAGTAAAGAATGTCATAAAAACAGTCGTGTTTTAGATATAGTCTTAAACCGACAGAAATCCCCTTCGTGCAAACGTTTTGGTTGTCACAAGTAACAAACCCCTTAAAATTGATAACCGAGTATTTAACCTCGGGTCGTCTTTTCAAGGAACTGCAAGGAAGTATGTTCTTATTATTGGCTATGGAGATTGCAAATTGGGGTTTCAAGAATGAGGAACAAGTAATTTAATGGTGAGTAAATTAAATGGCAATTAAAATGAATAAATAACTGTAAAGCAAACTTTTGGCAAGGTATGAGAAATTGGAAGTCCAAATTAGTTATCCTTATCAATAGTAATGAAAGCTGAATCTTAATTCCTCTTAGTTAACCTTTGCTAAAGCAAGGGAAGGTCAAGGGACAAATTGGTTTGATCTTCGAATCCTATTTATTTCTTAAGAAAAGATTGGGATTATTGAAGTTCAATTCAATTGGCAAGATAATAATTATCAATTATGCTGTTGAATTGGATAACTCCTGAGTTACTGATTTCTTAACCAAAACCAAAAGGGGAAAAGTAAATCTACTGTAATAAAGATGTCTTCAGAGTAAAAGCAATAATAGCATAAATGAGAGAAAGCAATATTAAATTGGAATACCTCAAATAACATTAATTCAAATAATCTGGAACATAGAAGAATTCATAAATCAAATTGCAAAAGTAAATAATCAACTAAAGTAAAGGAACATTAAACCTGGATCGAGAGTTACTCCTAAAACTAAGAGAAGTCCTAAATCCTAATCTTAAGAGAGAGAGAGGAGAGAACCTCTCTCCAAGCTAATCTAAATCATGGAAAGTAACTAAATTGGTGAGCTCCTCCTAAATAGATGCATTCCCTCACTTCATAACCTTTGGTCTATGCCTTCTGGACTTGGATTTGGGCCAAAAAGGGCTTCAAAATTTGCTATGAGCATTTTCTGCAATTTCTGGTGCGTGGCCTCTATCACGCGTCCACGTGGGTCACGCGGTTGCGTCGTTCGAAGCTTTTCCTTACCACGCGGTCGCGTCAGTCATGCGACCGCGTCATGTGCGTTCTGCTTAAGGCGCACGGTCGCGTCAGTCATGCGGCCGCGTCGCTGCTTCTTCGCGCTTGGCACGCGATCGCGTCGTCCATGCGATCGCGTGGATGCTAGTTTCTTCAAGGACTCCGTTTTGTGCTTTCCTTCCATTTTTGTATGTTTCCTTTCCATCCTTTGAATCATTCCTGCCTTAAAAGATCTGAAACTACTCAGCACACTGATCATGGCATCGAATGGAATTAAAGGTGATTAAAATAATTAATTTAAAAGTATAGGAAATATGTTTTTCACATACATCACATAATAAGGAACGGAAAGTAAAACCATGCAATTAACATGAATAAGTGGGTGAAGGATTGAATAAATCACTCAAACTAAACACAAAATATATCATAAAATATGGGTTTATCAACCTCCCCACACTTAAACAATAGCATGTCCTCATGCTAAATCCAAGGTAATAAGTAAGGTTAAAGTGATGGAATGTCATGCAATACAATTTAATCTAAATGCAATTACCTAAATGCATCATGCAATTCTAATTTATTCACTCATATATAAAGCTTACAGGTAGTTAAATCAATTCACATTTTCAAGGAGTCATATATGTATATATAGCCAAACCTTAGATAGTCAATAAGCACTTTTACAATTGAGATGGGAGAAAAAGCATTTTATGAACTTGCAAGACAATTAGATAATTCAAACAGAGATAAATGTTAATGAGCTATTGAACCCTCACTAGATTTGTGTTTACTCTCTAGTCACTCAGTGTTTATTGGGTTAATCACTCTATTCCTCTTTTTTATTCTTCCTTTCTATAACTTTGTTCTTCATCTAACCAATCAATAATTATAGAATACAGTCATACCAAAAATCATGAGGTCTTTAATTAAGGTTGTAATGGGGCTAAGGTAAAGGTATGGATATATGTATAAGGCTAAGTGAGCTAATAAGCGAATCCTTAATTAGACTAAGATCTCACCTAACATACATACTTAGTAAAACAAAACTTCTTTGCCTATTTTCCCATTTTTTTTTTACTTTTGGATGTTACATGCTCATGTTGCAACTTTTATTCTTATTCCATGTGCATTGCTTTTATTTTTGTATTTGGGGAATTCTTTTGTATCCCCTTTATTAAATACTGAAAAATAAATTTTTTTTGAATGCACATGGTAATTTAATTACTTTGATTTCTCATGAGCATGCTTCCCAAAATTTCTTATTTTGAGTTATTTTTATTCTTTTCAATTTTTCTACCTCTTGTTTTTATCATCCATGTTCCCAATAGGTTTCCCACATTTTAAACTATTCATAATTTTCTATCTTAAGCTAACCAAGGATTCAACTTGGGATTTTATTTTGTTTTTCTGCTTAAATTAACTATTATGTAATGCTATATATACAAGGTGTGGGTTGTTTTGATTCTGTTAAAGTCTCTAGTTTACTTCCTTTTTCTTTTCAATTTTAACTAAGCTATCTTATGCTAAAAAGGGTAAACTATACTAATCAATCCATAATTTCTATAACTAATAAGTTAGAATTGCAACTAAGTGGCTAAAATATGAACTAAAAATGCAAAATGCAGAAATAGAGTAAAAATACATAAACAGTAGCAATGTATAAATACTCAGAAAATAAAAATAAAAATAAAGAGAAAAATACAAAAAAAATATCCAAAATAAAAGAAAAAGAGTCTGTAGTGGTTCACCAAAATAATACGCCAGAGATGGCGACCTCCCCACACTTAAAATGAAGCATCGTCCCAGATGCTCATTCAAGCAGGGTGTGAAG
Source organism: Arachis ipaensis (assembly GCF_000816755.2). Taxonomy (NCBI): domain Eukaryota; kingdom Viridiplantae; phylum Streptophyta; class Magnoliopsida; order Fabales; family Fabaceae; genus Arachis; species Arachis ipaensis. Next base: position 49,330,806 of record NC_029790.2, on the reverse strand, counting down.
AGGTGTCATCACTGGAAGGGATGGTAGCTGGTGTCTCTGTGGTGGCTGGCTGGGGGTTTGGCTGCTGTAGAGGAGGGGCTGTCTGAATGGGGATCTCAGGGTCTGCAGCCTCAATCTGATGTGGAACCTCTGTCTGTAGGGCCGCCTGATCGGTGTCTGCTTGGGGATGGGTCTCTGCCTCGGGCGCATCTGCCTGCTCCTCAGATGCCTTGGATGGTGTGTCAGGCTCGGAGGGGATGTCGCCGGATCGTATCATCAGCTTCAGATGCCCATAGCGTCGCTTGTTGCGACGCTCCATCTGGTCAAGTCGTCAAAACAAGCGGTGCACCAGATGATAGATAGGCTCTGTGGCAGGTGGAGGTGCAGTGGATGGTGCAGCAGTAGAGGGAGAAGAGAGGGAGAAGAGGAAGTGGGGGGGGCTGCGCGAATGTAGGGTTTCACGTGACTGGGAGGGTTATATTTTTGAATCCACGCGGCCGCGTGGGGCACGCGATCGCGTGGTTGGGGTGAAAATGGGGTTGACACAATCGCGTGGGGCGCGCGATCGCATGGAGGGGGTAAAAGAAGGGATGACGCGATCGCATGGGGCATGCGATCGCGTCGCTGGAAATTGTGCTAAATGCACGAATTCAGCGTCGTTCCAGTGCAACTCTCTGTCTCCTATTGGGAATTGTGCAATCCATGCGATGCGATCGCGTCGCTCACGCGGTCACGTGGGATGGGTTGTGTGCATGTGACGCGATCGCATGGGGCATGCGATCGCGTGGCCCATTTTATGCTAGACGCACAACGGCCGCACGCTTCCAGCCTAACTTTCTGGACGTTAGATGTTGACGCCGATCTCCAGGTCACGCGGCCGCGTGGATGACGCGGTCGCGTGGGAAGTGTAGTTTGGCATTTGACGCGATCGCTTGAGGCATGCGGTCGCGTCGTGCACCCTCTTTTTTTATGCATAATGCGGAATGCAATATGCAGAATGCAGTGCTTGATGTGAATGATGTGCATGATTCTAGGTTTAATAAAATAAATTAAAATTCAAGAACAAACAAAATTAAATAAAATTAAAATTGCAAAAGGAACGATCATGCCACGGTGGGTTGTCTCCCACCTAGCACTTTTAGTTAAAGTCCTTAAGTTGGACATTTGAAGAGCTTCCTGTTATGGTGGTTTTTGTTTAAATTCATCCAGAAATCTCAACCAGTGCTTGGAATGACAATATCCTCCGGGGTCCCATAATAGGCATGTAAAGCTTCTGCGCAGCTTCAAACAGATTTTTAGGCTCTCGGGGTGACGAATGTCAGAATAGATTCCAGGATCCCAAGCCTTGGATCTAAATTCGCCTCCGTCTTGATCTATATTTTTCCATTCGGGCGATTTAGAAAGTAGATTCTCACCATAGTGACCAAACGTTTTCCGAGATCCATTCAATTGAGCTTGATACCAATTCGTGCACTTCAAGTTGAAGCGTGGAACCTTATTGAACCTTGTACACCTGCTCTGAGCACGAGCCATTTCCCTCTTACTCTTAAAGCTGCATAGAGCTCTAAGCTGGCCATCTGTTTCAAGTAAACCATATTCAAGTGAATAAGTAGAGTTAAAGGTTAAGGATTGTACCCACTTGAAGCTTGTATTAGGCGGTAATGGCCTTGGGGTAGGTGATTCCAATGGTTCTGTGAGTTCTACTCCCTTATGTTCTACTGTGAATTCCTCCACTTCCTTGTAAGGTTCTTCAAATGCATCTGAGTCCTGGTCAAAGTCTTCTATGTCTTCCTCATCACTTGAGTCATATATGGGAGGTTGAGAGAAATCTACCTCTGCATCATCTTTCTATTCATTTGGAAAAGATTCTTCAATCTCAGAGAATTCACTTGCGGATGCAAGTTCATTACTAAGAGAGCTTGACTTGCGACTATCATTATCAAGGGAATTTGTGTCCTGGGTTATTCCGTCTAGTTCTTCATAAACGACTTGCCTTGGGGATTGTGCAATATCCTCCTTAGCATTAACTGTAAGGTCCTTGACGGAGTTCTTCTCAGCTCTGGATTCCCATGGAGGTTCTGCGTCTCCTAGATCTTCAACCAACTCTTTTTCTTGTACAATGACAGCTTCTTCTACTTGTTCTAGTATGAATTCATTCTCTGTCTTGTCTACTGGAGTTTCTAGTATTTCCTTCATGCTACGTTCGTCATTAGATTGTCCACATGGGACTGTGGTTGGTCTTTGAATGTTCGCGCGTCTAGAAGCTAATTGAATCACTGCTTGCTCCAATTGTCGAATGGTTGTTTGAAGTTTATTTACTGTTGCCTTGAGGCGAACCTCTGATTCTTGGGGTGATGGATTTGGATATGAAACATAGGGAAGTGGTGGTGCTTGGGAGTGATTGGATTGGAACTGGGGTGAAAAAGGATCATACGGTGGCGAATGGTGAAAAGAAGCTTGTGAGTGTGGTGGTTTGAGGTTATGTTGAGAGGATGGTCTATAGGCACGGGGTGGGACTTGTTGATAGTCACAAGGTTGTCCACCATATCTTTTAGCTAGGTATGCATTGTAGAATGCTCGTTGTCCATGATATCTTGGAGGGTGTTGTTGCCTAAAGGGTTGATTAGATCCTCTTGGCTCCATCCATCCTTGATTGGTCTGACCTTGATACATATTCCTGCTGCAACTTCTAATTTCTTCAACAAAGTTAGAACCAAACTCAAAGCGAGAGGGGCGAGAATTCATGGTAACGAATAAAAATAAAAAGGAAAAACAAAAATAAACGAACAAGCAAAAGAAAAATATTTACAATAACTAATAATAAGGCACACGTTAGCAGTTCCCCGGCAACGGCGCCATTTTGACGATCGAGATTTTTTTGCCAGTAAAAAATATCATAAAAACAGTCGCGTTGTAGATATAGTCTCTAAACAGACAGAAATCCCCTTCGTGCAAACGTTTTGGTTGTCACAAGTAACAAACCCCTTAAAATTGAAAACCGAGTATTTAACCTCGGGTCGTCTTCTCAAGGAACTGCAAGGAAGTATGTTCTTATTATTGGCTATGGAGATTGCAAATTGGGATTTCAAGAATGAGGAACAAGTAATTTAATGGTGAGTAAATTAAATGGCAATTAAAATGAATAAATAACTATAAAGCAAATTTTGGCAAGGTATGAGAAATTGGAAGTCCAAATTAGTTATCCTTATCAATAGTAATGAAAGCTGAATCTTAATTCCTCTTAGTTAACCTTTGCTAAAGCAAGGGAAGGTCAAGGGACAAACTGGTTTGATCTTCGAATCCTATTTATTTCTTAAGAAAAGATTGGGATTATTGAAGTTCAATTCAATTGGCAAGATAACAATTATCAATTATGCTGTTAAATTGGATAACTCCTGAGTTACTGATTTCTTAACTAAAACCAAAAGGGGAAAAGTAAATCTACTGGAATAAGGATGTCTTCAGAGTAAAAGCAATAATAGCATAAATGAGAGAAAGCAATATTAAACTGGAATACCTCAAATAACATTAATTCAAATAATCTGGAACATAAAAGAATTCATAAATCAAATTGCAAAAGTAAATAATCAACTAAAGTAAAGGAACATTAAACCTGGATCGAGAGTTACTCCTAAAACTAAGAGAAGTCCTAAATCCTAATCCTAAGAGAGAGAGGAGAGAACCTCTCTCCAAGCTAATCTAAATCATGGAAAGTAACTAAATTGGCGAGCTCTTCTTGAATGGATGCATTCCCTCCCTTCATAACCTTTGGTCTATGCCTTCTGGACTTGGATTTGGGCAAAAAAGGGCTTCAGAATTTTCTATGAGCGTTTTCTGTAATTTTTGGTGCGTGGCCTCTGTCACGCGTCCGCGTGGGTCACGCGGTCGCATCGTTCGGAGCTTTTCCTTGCCACGCGGTCGCGTTAGTCATGCGACCGCGTCATGTGCGTTCTGCTTAAGGCGCGCGGTCGCGTCAGTCATGCGGCCGCGTCGCTGCTTCTTCGCGCTTGGCACGCGATTGCGTCATCCATGCGATCGTGTGGATGCCAGTTTCTTCAAGGACTCCGTTTTGTGCTTTCCTTCCATTTTTGTATGTTTCCTTTCCATCCTTTGAATCATTCATGCCTTAGAAGATCTGAAACTACTCAACACACTGATCATGGCATCGAATGGAATTAAAGGTGATTAAAATAATTAATTTAAAAGCATAGGAAACATGTTTTTCACATACATCACATAATAAGGAAGGGAAAGTAAAACCATGCAATTAACATGAATAAGTGGGTGAAGGATTGAATAAATCACTCAAGCTAAGCACAAAATATATCATAAAATATGGGTTTATTAGCCATGCAGGTTTCTACCGGCGGTTCATCGAGGACTTCAGTAAGGTAGCACTGCCCTTATCTAGACTTCTGCAGAAAGATATTGAGTTCAAGTTCAGTGCGGATTGTATAGAGGCGTTCGACAAGCTGAAGATCGCCTTAACTCAAGCTCCAATTGTGAGAGGACTAGACTAGAGCCAGCCTTTTGAGATTATGTGTGATGCTTCCAACCATGCTGTAGGAGCAGCGCTACCCCAGCACGTAGGTAAGGATCCTTTCATAATTGCTTATGCTTCCAAGACATTAGATGCTGCTCAGTCTAATTACACTACTTCTGAAAAAGAGCTTTTGGCTATTGTTTTTGCTCTGGATAAATTCCTAGCCTATTTACTTGGTACTAAGGTGGTAGTGTACTCAGACCATGCAGCTCTAAAGTATTTATTAGCCAAAAAAGAGTCCAAACCAAGGCTAATACGATGGATATTGCTGCTACAAGAATTTGATTTTGAAATTAAGGATAGGAGTGGTTCTCAGAATTTAGTAGCAGACCACTTGAGTCGCCTTGAGCACGTTAAGGATGACTCCACTCCTATCAATGATGCTTTTCCTTTTGGCAGCTTGCATGCAATATCTGAAGTAGTTCCTTGGTATGCACCTGTAGCTAATTATCTAGTTAGCCATACTTTCCCTCAAAATTTTACTAAGCACGAGAGGGACAAGCTGAAAAGCGAGTCCAAATATTATATATGGGGTGACCCCTATCTGTGGAGGTATGGTGCTGACCAGATAATTAGGAGATGTGTGCCTCAATCAAAATTCCAGTCCATTTTAGAGGCCTGCCACTCATCTGAGAGTGGTGGACATTTTAGTCCTCAAAGGACAGCTAGAAAAATCCTAGACTATGGATTCTGGTGGCCCACTCTTTTTAAAGATGCTACTGCTTTTTGTAAATCTTATTCCCCATGCCAAAGGTTTGGTAACATATCCAAGAGGGATGAGATGCCCCAACAAATTATGTTGTTCTGTGAGATTTTTGATGTTTGGGGCATTGAATTCATGAGACCGTTTCCAAACTCAAGCGGTTTTAGATACATATTGTCTCTTTTGTTAGAAACCATATTATTTGCCGGTTTGGATCACCACGAGCAATCGTGAGCGGTCAAGGTACCCATTTCTGTAACAGGAGACTGAGCACCCTATTGAAGAAGCATGGCGTTATTCACAAAGTAGCCACAGCGTACCACCTGCAGACTAATGGACAAGCGGAAGTGTCAAATGGAGAAATAAAGCGTATCCTGGAGAAAATAGTCAAGCCTCATAGGAATGACTGGAGCGCCAGGCTACAAGACGCGCTTTGGGCATATCGGACTGCATACAAGACACCTATAGGAATGAGTCCCTTCCGCTTGGTTTATGGAAAATCTTGTCACCTCCCAGTATAGATAGAACACAAAGTATTCTGGTTGATGAGAGAGATCAACATGGACTATGAGAAAGCCGGAGCTAAATGGAAGTTGCAACTGCAAGAATTAGAGAACCTTCGCCTAGAAGCTTATGAAAACTCCAGGCTGTATAAAGAGAAGGTGAAAGCTTTGCATGATAAGAACATCAAGACAAGAGAGTTTCAACCTGGGGACTTAGTCCTCCTTTACAACTCTAGATTGTTGCTCATGCCAGGAAAGCTGAGATCCAGATGGGACGGTCCCTATCGAGTAGAGAGGGCAGAGCCATACGGAGTCTTTCACTTGAGCCATCCTTCAAGTTCCAAACTTATAAAGGTAAATGGACATTGCTTGAAGTTATTTCATGGCGAAAAGATGGCGAAAAACCAGGAGCTAGAGATCTTCCTCTTGGAAGATCCACCTACAGTAGAAGACTGAGCTAATGGAGCGTCCAACTTAAGGAAGTTAAAGTAAAGTACTGGGTGGGAGACAACCCACCATGGTATGATCGTTCCTCCCCCTTTCCTTAATTTCCTTTTTCAATAACTCTTCTCAATACCAGTGCCTATAGTTTGCATCTGCATTTGCATATTGCATCAAAAAAAAAGAGGGGCACGCGACGCGACAGCGTCGCCGACGCATCCGCGTTATATGTGCCTCGAGGAAGAAAAGAGATTTTACAGAGAGTCATGCGAGAGCTTGGCTGGAGGCGTGCCTTTGGCACAATTTGATCCACATGACCACGTCGCCCGCGTGTCCGTGCCATGTGGGAAAAAGGCCTCCCACGCGTCCGCGTCACACACGCGAACGCGTTCCCTAAAATATCGACGTAAAAAGGGTGTATGGCAGAAAGTTGAGCTGGAGTTGGGCTGGACTCCTGCTAGAAGCACAAGCCCTACCACGCGAACGCGTGCCCCACGTGTCTACGTCGCTTTTCTACGTATGGCCATTCACGCGATCGTGTCAACCACGCAACCGCGTCACCCTATAATTTTGGAAAATAAGGTTCACACAGAGAGTTGTGCGAACGCGAGGCTGCCCTCGCGCCACCAGCACAATCCATGTCACGCGTCCGCGTGACCGATGCTTCCGCGTCACTTCACCTAAGAGCTATTCGTGCGCATGTGCCGCACAACTTATCTAAATTTGCCAAATATCTTATTTTTTTTCTTCTTCCCCAAATCCTACTTTTTCTTTTCACTTCTTCTTTCTCCCCTCCCTCTTCCTTCTTCCTTCTTTCTCACTATCTCCCTTTTTCTTTTTCACATCCATTATCAAGGTTTATTTATTCTTCCTTATTTACTTTTTCATTATTATTTTTCTTTTTCTTTTATTCATGTTTTCTTATTTAGTTTTCTTTTTACTTTCATTATCTATGTTTTATTTTTCTTTCTTTTTCTTTGTTCCTTTAATTGGTGTTGGAAATTTAATTGAGTATCTGTTTTCTTCTACATTTTGCTTGTGAATTATTAAGAAATTGTTTGACAATTAAATATTACTTCTTAAAGGGTTGCTTGCATGTTCAATTTAATACTTTCTATACCTTATTTACCATGCATGCTAAGTGTTTGTGAAAAAGCTCGTATGGCATTGTGCACTATTTTTAGATTTCTTTTAATCTACTACTCTGAATGCTTGCTTTTCACAAAACCCTTTTTCTATTTTATTAATTATATATAATTGTTAATACAAACAGATTGTTAGTTTGGAAGACTTGGTAATCTTCCTCGGACATTGAATGCTTGATCTATGCTACTCCTGCCTTTGCCAGCATGCCAATAAACACCTTGCATTTAACTGTCATCCCATGCACTTGCTATATTTCCATTGATGACTTTTCACATGTAGTCATGACCATGTGTTAACATCATTCTTCTTTGCTGTGCATTGATTACCACCTTTCCCGTTCTCTTCCTTTCTCTAACCCTTGACATTTTAACATACTTTCTCTTTTCTTTAGGATGGCCACCAAGAAAGGCAAAGAGAAAGCTACTCCCAAATCAACAGCAAGGAAAGGAACAAAAAGAGCATTAGTGGTAGAGCCATCTTCAACTGCAGTTAAGCCCTCAACAAAAAGAATTAAGAGGATTATAAAGGTTGATGAAAAAGAGAAAGCCTTCCCAGCAAAGGACACTGCGCGATTTACCAACCGCTAATGTGAGCAGATATTCCCCATCCTAGCATAAAGGAGTTACAACAACGAATACCTTCTTATCCTCCCGACCCGTATTGTTGAATTTGTTGAGCCGCGAATTGAGCGACGACAATGGAGATTCCTACAAAGACAGCCATGGTAGGTTAATCTTTCCTGGGTAGTCGAGTTCTACTCTAATTTCCAGCTGCCAACCCTGCAGTCTGTCTATGTCCGTCAGAACCAAGTCCCCATTATAGAAGAGGCCATTCAACGAGCTCTAGATCTTCCCCCTGCTCCAGAAGTACTAGACGCATTTCAAGAGACCGCACTCAAGTGCCAGACGTACAAATTTGATTGGGACGCTGTTCTCAGAGTAATTGCACAACCTGGCAGCAGATAGATTTTTGGATACCATCATTCCTGCCCTAAGGGAATATCGGCTTCAGCACTTACCTTGGAGGCTCGAGTATGGTCACAGATCATGTCCCATTACGTCTTTCTGAGCACTCATGAGTCCTCCTTCACTGCAGACATGGCCGTTCTACTATGGTGCATCCTTACAGACCAGCCTCTGACTCTACCAAGACACATCCGGAATGCTATGGGACATGTACAGATTGTGGGCAACTTACCTTTTCCCGCCTTGGTTTCAGATCTCGTCTCAGTAGCTGGAGTCTCCTATAGAGCTGGGGACACCAAAGCCATGCTTCCACGGGATGATCAGTACGTCTCTAACGGGAAATAAATCAGGCCACCAACAGCCACTACCAGCCAGTCCGCAGAACAAACTGCAGATATTCCTCCTTCAACACCACAAGCACCTTCAACAAGTCAGCTGCTGCATCAAATACTAGAGAGGTTGGACCGGCAAGACCAGAAAGCGAAGCTACGAGAGCGCCACAACCAGTGCCGATTCAATTACCTCAAGGAGCTACTCACAGGAAACCACAGACCTGACAAAGACCCTGACACTCCGGACTCCACTTCCTTTACCCGCACAGGGAGATATGACGGCCATGGAGATACTGCTACCAGCCCCCTTTGTTCCTAACAGATGGCACCGAGGACGGTGCAAAGCCTTAAGTGTGGGGAGGTCAGTCAGTACCTGACTTTCGGAGGTAATTTCTCTTCTTTAACACCAATAAAATAGGATATTTAGTTAGTTTTTCTTTTGTAAAATAGGATAGATTGCATAATAATATGTTAATTGCATGCATGTTCTACTTGATTGAAAAAAAATAATAAGTTTCTCCTAAGACCTTAATTTTGAAAAATTTCACTAATTTAAATCAAAATTTTTTTGTTAAATTTGTTTGAAGTTGTATTTGGAACATAGTTTAAAAAGCTAAGAACACAAAACCCGTGAGATTTTGAGCCTAAGTACATGGTTACATTATTTAACCATAAATATTTTTTCTTGTGTGTTTACTTCTCTATGATTGTAATTTGAAATTTGTTTTATCCTATATGTCCAATGTTAATGTGTTATATGTATGCATATGATTGAGGCCATTATTTGTTTAGCTCACTTATCCTAAATAAGCCTACCCTTTTAATTACCTTTGTTAGCCACTTTGAGCCGTTTTAACCCCATTTGTTCTACATTTTCCCACATTACTAGCCTTAAGCAGAAAAACAATTAAATATCCCTATTGAATCTTTGGTTAGCCTAAGATAGAAGTTGTGTGTTAATTGAGTTTGGGAAGATTGTGGGAACAAAGGTTAATAAGGGAATGTGTCATGATAATATAATGGGAATTTGGGTATCTACTCATGTGAAACTATAAAAATTAAAAAATCCATGTGCATCGATAAGCTGTGTTTATTTTCATGTTCAAAAAAAAAATCAATGCATATGTGATACAGGTAAGAGAAAAAGTTAATACACGAGTATGGAATGTGAAAAGGAAATTCTGGGTAGCTAGGTATGAAATTTGAAATTATATAGAATACACATATATGATGAAGTGAAAGCTTGGGTTAATTAAAGATTCAATTTATAAGCTCACTTAGCCATATATACCTTCACCCTTACCTTAGCCCCATTACAACCCTGAAAAGACCTCATGATGTTTGCATTGGTACATTAAATGTTGTTGATTGGTTCGGAGAAGAACAAAAATTAGAAAGCATGATTAGAGAAGGATAGAGTGATTACCCTATACACTAGAGAGATTAGAGTACACACACATCATTAATGAGGGTTCAATGCTTGATTCTATGTCCCCTGCTTTCACGAGCTGTCTTCATACAAATTTACCTGCTTTTACTGTATGATTTGAATTAGTGGAATCTGTTCTATGCTCTGTCTTAGAGAACTTATTTATTTTTAATCAGATAGACAAAATTATATAATTGCATTCATATATATATATATAGGTTTCATTGCATTGCATGAGTCTTACATGTCCCTATTAATTCATATTTATCTCCTTCAACTAAGCATGAGGACATGCTAATGTTTAAGTGTGGGGAGGTTGATAAACCACTATTTTATGATTTATATTGTGTTTAATTGTGTGGTTTTATCAAGTCTTCACCCACTTGTTCATATGATTTGCATGTATTTACAAATCCTTCCTAAAAATGTTCTATGATTGAAAACTTGCTTCCTAAAGATCTTTTAATTGTATGTTTTTTTTTATCCTCCTTTATACCATTCGATGCCGTGATCCATGTGTTAAGTGTTTGAGGTTTCATAGGGCAGGAATGGCTTAGAGAATGAAGAGAAAGCTTGCAAAGATGGAAGGAACACAAGAAGTTGAGGAGATGACCAGCTAGAAGTGATGCGGGCGCATGGCTCACGCGACCGCGCGAATTAGAGAAAATCGCAGTGACGCGCTCGCGTGCCTGACGCGACCGCGTGGATTGGAAGCTGCAAAAGTGAAGCGAATGTGCGGACAACGCGCACGCGTTGAACGGAAAAATGCCGGATGACGCGAACGCATGGACGACGCGGTCGCGTGGACGACGCGGTCGCGTGGCGTGTGCGATCTGCAGAATTTACAGAAGTTGCTGGCGTGAATTATGGGCCACGTTCTAACTCAGTTTTCAGCCCAAAAACGCAGATTAGAGCCAAGGAACATGCAGAGACAAAGGACGACATTCATTCCGCATAATTTTTAGTTTTTAGATCTGATTTTCACTCTTCCCCTCTGTTTTTTTTCTCTATACTCATAATTGAGGATTTGAAGATTTTGGATTCGGTTATTGAGAAGAGTCTACCTCTGGACTTGGTCATTCTAGTTTGTTTACTTACTTTTTACTTACTCTTTCATTTCCTTAATCTGTCCAGAGTTAACATTGGATTACTTTTAGAGTTCATTAATCAAGACTATTTTTATTTTAATTGATCTCTTTGATTATTGTTTATCATGTCTCTTTTTATTTCCCCGTTTTATTTTGTAAAGTCTACATTTATGATAATGGAGTAGTTTCCCAACTTGATTGGGAGTTGATTAAAAGGAGAACCTTGAGTTGGAATACTCAAGAGTTCAATTATAATTGGTTCGTTGTTGGTTGGCTTGTTAGTCACTAACTCTAATCCTTCCCAAGGGAGAGGATTAGGACTTGTGAATAGAAGTTGACTTTTACCTTGACTTTCCCTCATTCGTTGAGGGTTACCTAAGTGGAAACAACTACTAATTATTGATTGATCTTGAGAAAATTCCAACAAGGATAGAACTTCCGATTAATCTTCTCCCGGTCGAGATTTTATTTAAATTACATAAATTCTCTAATTTAATTTCCTGTTTATCAAACTAAAAAAAAAACATTTTGGAAAACCTCTGATTAGTAAAATAGCACATCTTCCTGCAACACATTGGGAGACAACCTCGGACTCATACTCCCAGAATTTTATTTCTAAAATTTGTGACAACTCTTTTCTAAATTGACAAGTGGATTTTTGCTGGTTAAGAGCTGTACTTGCAACGCCATTTTTCTTAATAATTCTTAATCTGCAAATTTCTACCGCGTCAGGAAGCTATGGCAAATTATATATCGTTTTGAAGCCCCAGACGTTAGCTTTCCAACGCAACTAGAACCGCATCATTTGGACCTCTGTAGCTCAAGTTATGATCGATTTAGTGCAAGAGGTTTAGGCTGGACAACTCAGCAATTCCTTCAACTTCTTACATTCCTTCCACTTTTGCATGCTTCCTTTCCATCCTCTAAGTCATTCCTGCCCTATAAAGCCTGAAATCACTTAACACACATATCATGGAATTGAATGGTATAAAGGGGAATTAATATTAGCAAATATAAGGCCAAAGAAGCATGTTTTCAATCATAACACAAAATCATTAAGGAAAACATAAAACCATGCGAATTAGTATGAATAAGTGAGTAAAGGATTGATATAAACCACTCAATTGAGCATAAGATAAACCATAAAATAGTGGTTTATCATTGCCTGACGTATAGGGGCGCGCACACGCCATGTACGCCTGCGCACTGATGCAGCATGTGGTTCACTAAAAGTGAAATCGTGGCCAGCGATTTGTAGCTCATTTTGGGCCCAATCCAACTCATTTCTAATGCTATTGAACCCAAGGATTGAGGGGAGAATGAACCAAGTAGTCATAGTTTAGTTTTCATCATGGTTTAGGGTAGAATTCTAGAGAGAGAAGCTCTCTATTCTTTCTAGAATTTAGGGTAGTTTAGGTTTAATTTTCTTAAATCCAATTTTCAATTCTTGTTTTGATTTAGTCTTCCCTTTTAATTTCTTGTTACTACATCTTTGTTCTTCTAGTTTTACTTGTCATTTCTTATTTTTCTCTCTTTAATGTTGATGAACAATTGTTGGATCTTAATTTTCTTTAATGCAATTTTATGTTTCCATATTCTTTTATGTTGATCTTGCTTGCTATTATCGATTTCTTGCTTATGTTAGTTGTGGGTTTCACTAATTCTAGCATTTTATGATGTTTACTTTTCTTGCACTCTAGGTATTTGTTAAAATTCTTTCATTAGTTTTTGAGTAGTTTTCTTGACTCTTGGCCTAGGCTAAGGGAATTGAGTGACCTTGAGTCATTGGGTCTCATTGAATTGGTGATTTGAGAACTCTTGGTGATCAATTTGATACTCATTGACACCAACCCACTACTAATCTAATTAGTAGATAGGTTGGGACTTATGGGTTGATGTAATCAAGCCTATTTGACGTACCTCAAGCTTAGGAGTAGATATTACGTACTTAATGGTTTTGGAGGTGGACTTAATAGGTTGGCCTCTCATAATTATCAATGTTATGGTTTGTTGACAAGGATGGTGATCTCAATTTACCTATGTCTATCCAAGAGTTATTTCCATTTCCTTTATTTAGTTAATTATTCATTTACTTTTCTTGCCATTTATATTTTATTGTCAAATATCAAATCAAACCCCCCTTGCATTTTCATAGCCAATAATTGAGCACTTCATTGTAATTCCTTGTGAGACGACCCGGAGTTCAAATACTTCGGTTAATTCTTATTGAGGTTTGTACTTGTGACAAAACCAAAAATTTAATTTGATTTGAGGATTGACTATTGGTTTGGACTATACTAACAATGGAATTATTTTGTCGAATTTCGAACCAGTATAAATCCTTACTATCAGAAAGGCCCCATGAAGTCAATACCCCATACATCAAATAACTATATCTCTAAGATCTCTTGATGAGGCATGGCATAACTGTGAGGCAGATTATCAGCTCTCTGGTAACTGTCACAGTTACGTACAAACTCTCGGGAGTCTCTATAGAGAGTGGCCAGTAGAAGCCACATTGGAGAACCTTTGTGGCCATTCGCTCACCTCCGAAATGTCCTCCATATTGTGATCCATGGCAATGCCATATGATCTTCTTTGCCTCTTCTCTAGGAACACATCTACGGATTACTCCGTTTGCACACCTCTTAAAGAGATATGGTTCATCCCACAAGTAGTACTTTGCATCAGAAATCAATTTTTTTGTTTGCTGCTTTCTGGACTCTTTGGGTATGAATCTCACAGCTTTATAGTTTGCAATGTCTGCAAAACTACGGTACTTCCTGAATGGCAAAGTGTTGCTCATCCGGGAAGGTTTCAGAGATCTCAGTAGGAGGGAGGGACGCTCCTGCTACTGATTCTATCCGGGATAGGTGATCTGCTACTTAGTTCTCTGTCCCTTTTCTGTCTCTTATTTCTATATCAAACTCTTGCAGAAGCAACACCCATCTTATGAGTCTGGGTTTTGAATCCTACTTTGTGAGGAGATATTTTAGAGCAGTATGGTCAGTGTACACAATAACTTTTGATCCTACTAAACTTGTCAATGGCATAAACCACTGTAAGCAACTCCTTTTTTGTGGCTGTGTAATTCTTCTGCGTGTCATTTAAAACATGACTAGCATAATAAATGACATGCAGAAGCTTGTTATGCCTCTGTCCCAATACTATACCAATAGCATGGTCACTGGCATCACACATTAGTTCGAATGGTAATGTCCAGTCTGGTGCAGAAATGACTGGTGCTGTGACCAGCTTAGCTTTCAGAGTCTCAAAAGCCTACAAACACTCTGTGTCAAAGACAAATGGTGTATCAACAGCTAACAGATTGCTCAGAGGTTTTGCAATTTTTGAAAAATCCTTTATCAACCTCCTATAGAATCCTGCATGCCCCAGAAAGCTTCTGATTGCCTTAACATTGGCAGGTGGTGGTAATTTTTCAATTACCTCTACCTTAGCTTGATCTACCTCTATTCCCTTGTTTGAAATTTTGTGCCCAAGGATAATTCCTTCAGTCACCATAAAGTGACATTTCTCCCAATTTAAAACCAGGTTAGTCTCTTGGCACCTTTTTAGAACAAGTGCTAGATGGTCAATACAAGAGCTGAATGAGTCTCCAAATACTAAGAAGTCATCCATGAAGACTTCCAGAAATTTTTCTACCATATCAGAGAAGATAGAGAGAATGCACCTCTGAAAGGTTGCAGGTGCATTGCACAGACAAAATGGCATCCTTCTGTAGGCAAATACTCCAGATGGACATGTGAATGCTGTTTTCTCTTGGTCCTGAGGATCTACTGCAATTTGGTTGTAACCTGAATAGCCGTCTAAAAAGTAGTAGTATTCATGGCCTGCTAGTCTCTCTAGCATCTGGTTTATGAATAGTAAAGGAAAATGATCCTTTCTGGTGGCTGTATTGAGCCTTCTGTAGTCAATACACATACGCCACCCTGTAACTATTCTTGTAGGAACCAGTTCATTCTTTTCATTATGAACTACTGTCATGCCTCCCTTCTTGGGGATAACTTGGACAGGGCTCACCCAGGGGCTATCAGAAATAGGATAAATAATCCCAGCCTCTAGTAGCTTAGTGACCTCTTTCTGCACCACCTCCTTCATGGCTGGATTCAGCCGCCTCTATGATTGAACCACTGGCTTAGCATCATCCTTCAATAAGATCTTATGCATGCATCTGGCTGGGCTAATGCCCTTGAGATCACTTATGGACCACCCAAGAGCTGTCTTGTGTGTCCTTAGCACCTGAATTAGTGCTTTCTCTTCCTGTGGCTTTAAAGCAGAGCTTATGATTACCCGAAAAGTGTCATCTTCTCCCAGAAATGCATATTTCAGGGATGGTGGTTTTGGTTTGGACTCGGGTTTAGGAAGCTTCTCCTCTTCCTGAGGAGTTTTCAGAGGTTCTTCTATTTTCTCTAGTTCCTCCAGATCAGGCTGAACATCTTTAAAAATGTTCTCTAGCTCTGATTCGAGACTCTCAGTCATATTGACCTCTTCTACCTGGGAGTCAATGATATCAGCGCTCATGCAATCTTTTGATGTGTCTGGATGCTGCATAGCTTTGACAGCATTCAACTTAAACTCATCCTCATTGACTCTCAGGGTTATCTCCCCTTTTTGGACGTCAATGAGTGTTCGTCCAGTTGCTAGGAAAGGTCTTCCTAGAATGAGAGTTACACTCTTGTACTCCTCCATTTCCAACACTACAGAGTCAGTGGGAAAGGCGAATGGCCCATCCTTGACAATCATGTCCTCAATTACGCCTGATGGAATTTTAATGGATCCATCAGCAAGTTGGAGGCATATTCGGGTTGGTTTAACTTCATCAGTCAAACCAAGCTTTTTGATAGTAGATGCAGGTATTAGGTTGATACTTGCCCCAAGATCACAAAGAGCTGTCTTGGTACAAGCATCCTCTAATGTGCATGGTATCATAAAGCTTCCGGGATCTTTAAGCTTCTCTGGTAAGCTTTTCAGAATGACTGCACTGCATTCTTCAGTGAGGAAAACTTTTTCAATTTCTCTCCAATCCTTCTTATGACTTAAGATCTCTTTCATGAACTTAGCATAAGAGGGTATTTGCTCAAGTGCCTCTGCAAACAGAATCTTTATTTCAAGAGTCCTGAGATAGTCTGCAAATCGGGCAAATTATTTATCCTATTTTGCTTGGCGGAGTTTCTGAGGATAAGGCATCTTGGCTTTATATTCTTCAACCTTAGTTACTGCAGGTTTACTTCCTACAGAAGTGGTTGGAGAAGCCTGCCTAAGGGGGTTGTTATCAGCACTTGCAGGTGCCTGATCCCCCATTGGTGTTTGAACGCCATAATTGGGTGCTGTATGGGCATTTAACGCCAGATTGCCACCCTTTTATGGCATTTGGACGCCAAAATTGGCCATCCACTGGGTGTTTAACGCCAATTTTTCACCCTTTTCTGGCGTTTGAACGCCAGAATTATTCCTCTCTGGGCTTTTGCTGTCCTCAGTGGAAATTTGGGCAGTGGCTTGGTCATCCTCTGTCATGTGTTCCTTTCTTAGCTTTCTGCTGCCTTGAGTTGAGACATTCAATATCTTCCCACTCTTTAAATGAACAGCTTGGCACTCTTCTGTTATCTGTTTAGATAGTTGTTGTCTTGTCTGATCTAATTGTGCTTCCATATTCTTGTTAGCATTTTTAGTGTCTTGTAGCATCTCTTTAAATTCTGCTAACTGTTTTGTTATAAGAAGCAATTGCTGATTGAGTTCAACAACTTGTTCTGTAGGACTAAGTTCAGTGGATAGTGCTTTAGCCTCTTCTTTCATGGAGGACTCACTACTTAAGTATAGATGCTGATTGCTAGCAACTGTATCAATGAGCTCTTGATCCTCTTCAATTATCTTCTTCATGTGTATAGATCCACCAGTTGAGTGGTTTAGAGACATCTGGGCCTTTTCTGTAAGCCCGTAGTAGAAGATATCTAACTGTACCCATTCTAAAAATATTTCAGAGGGGCATTTCCTTAGCATCTCTCTGAACCTCTACCAGGAATTATAAAGAGATTCATTATCCTCTTATTTAAAGCCTTGGATGTCCAGCCTTAGCTATGTCATCCTTTTTGGAGGGAAATATTGATTCAGGAATTTGTCTGATAACTGTTTCCATGTTCTTATGCTTGTTGTGGGTTGGTTATTTAACCACCTCTTAGATTGATCTTTTATAGCAAATGGAAACAGTAATAATCTGTAGACATCCTGATCTACTTCTTTATCACGTACTGTGTCAGCAATTTGTAAGAACTGTGCCAGAAACTCAGTAGGTTCTTCCTGTGGAAGACCGGAATACTGGTAATTTTGCTGCACCATGATAATGAGCTGAGGGTTTAGCTCAAACTTGCTGGATTTGATGGGGGGTATACAGATACTACTCCCATATGAAGCAGTAATTGGGTTAGCATATGACCCCAGAGTCCTTCTAGACTGTTCATTTCCACTTAGGTCCATGATGGAGAAAGGGAGATGATGTGGATTGTAAAAAAAAAAATTTATTCCCTCTTTTTTTTCTGAAATTAAAGAAATTAAAATAAAGTAAATAAAAAACTGATG
>NC_029790.2:49301600-49312973 GCF_000816755.2 Arachis ipaensis | reverse complement strand
TTTTGAAAAGGTTTGATTTTTAAAATTTTAAATTTAAATTTTGAAATTTGAATTTTTAATTTTGGAATTTAATTGAAATTTGAAATTTGAATTTGAAATAAGATAAGATAAGATATTGAAAAAGATATGATTTTTGAAAAAGATTTGAATTTTGAAATTTAAAACTAAGTTAAGATAAGATAAAAAATTTTAAAATAAAAATCTGAATTTTTTAAAAGACACAAAACTTAGAATTTTTAGATCAAAACAAAGAAAACAAACAAGAAAACTTTTAATGTCAAGATGAACACCAAGAACACTTTGAAGATCAAGATGAACACCAAGAACAAATTTTGAAAATCTTTAGGAAAATAAAAACACAAAGGACACTAAATTTAAAAATTTTTATATTTTGGACACTAATAATTCAAAAATGCATAAGATAAACAACAAAAGAAACCAAACAAGAAAATTTAAAGATCAAATAAGGAAAATTATCAAGAACAATTTGAAGATCAAGAAAGAACTAGGAACATGTAATTAAAAAAAATATGAAGAAAAATAAAAACATGCAATTCAAAAAATTGAAGGAGAATGAAAACATGCAATTGACACCAAACTTAAAGCATGAAACTAAACTCAAACAGAAGACTCAATTATTAATTTATTAGTTTTTATCTATTTATTAAAAATTTTTGAAAAAAATCTAGAAAAAGAAAATAATAATTTTAAAATTTTAACAAAAAAAAAATAGAAGACTCAATTTTAGTGACTCTAAACCAAAAAGATAAATTTTTCCTAATCTAAGTAATAAGACGAACCGTCAGTTGTTCAAACCCGAACAATCCCCGGCAACGGCGTGAAAAATCCCATTTGTAGGATTTATCTTGTGCTTAATTTAAGGGATTTTATGACCTTTTACCCACATTTATTCAATGAAATAGCATGGTTTCATGATTGTCTCCTAATTTGTGCTTAAGTGTGAAAACATGCTTTTTAGGCCCTTAATTGTTTAATCTTGATTTACCTTTGATTCCATTAGATGCCTTGATATGTTTGTTAAGTGATTTCAGGTTTAGGAGGTAAGGATTGGATCAAGGGAATAAAAGAAAAGCATGTAAAAATGGAGAACTCATGAAGAAATGAAGGAATCGCAAAAGCTGTCAAGCCGACCTCTTCGCACTTAATCGATCATAACTTGAGGTAAAGAGGTCCAAATGATGCAGTTCTAGTTGTGTTGGAAAGCTAACATCCGGAGCTTCGAAATGACATAAGATTTGCCATAGTTGCATCACGTATAGGGGCACGCACGTGCACGGTACACGTACGCACTGATGGGTGCACATGGTTCACTTAATGCAACTCATAGCCAGCGATTTTAGAAGCCTTGTGGGCCCAATCCAACTCATTTATGATGCTATTTAAGCCAAGGATTGAAAGGGAATTAACATAATTTTGATCGTTAGTTTAGTTTAGAGTAGTTTTGGAGGAAAAGTTAGTTTTTAGAGAGAAAAGCTCTCACTTCTCTCTAGGATTAGGATTAGGTTAGATCTAGGTTAGAATTTCTTAGATTTAGGTTAATTTCATGCTTTGATTTACTTTTCCTTTACAATTTCGTGTTCCTCTACTCTTCCTCTCTCTAATTTTGTATTTCATTCTTGTAACTACCTACTTTGTTGTTGATGCACTCTTTCTTCTTCTATTTTTCTTTAATACAATTTATGATTCATGTTCCTTTATTGTTCATTTGATTTATTGTTGTTTAATTCCTTGCAATTGAGAAGTGTAGATTTACTTTCCTTGCAATTTTACTATGCTTTCCTTTTATGCCTTCTAAGTATTTGATAAAATGCTTGGTTGGATTTTAGTGTAGATTTTGTTCCTCTTGGCCTAGGTAGAGTAATTAGTGACGCTTGAGTTATCTAATTCCTTTGTTGATTGATAATTAGAAGTTACTAATTGATTTGGATACCACTGACACTAGTATTTCCCTTGGGAGTTGGCTAGGACTTGTGGAATCATGTTAATTCATCTACTTGACTTTCTTCCATGGTTAGAGGTTAACTAAGTGGTAGCAATGGACAATTGTGGTCACAATTAAGGAGGATAACTAGGATAGGACTTCTAATTCTCATTCCTTTGCCAAGACCTTTTTAGTTGTTAGTTTATTTTCATTGCCATTTACATTTCATGTCTCTTATCCCAAAAACCCCAAAACATACCTCCTAACCAATAACAAGACACTTTATTGCAATTCCTAGGGAGCACGACCGGAGGTTTGAATACTTCGGTTTATAAATTTAGGGGTTTGTACTTGTGACAAACAATCTTTTGCATGAAAGGATTATTTGTTGGTTTAGAAACTATACTTGCAACGAGAATTCAATTGAGGAATTCTAAACTGTCAAAAACCTAATCATCAAAATGGCGCCGTTACCGAGGAATTGCAATGGTGTTGTGTTATTGGTTATTGTATATATGTGAATATTGTAAATAGCTTGATTTTTTGGATTGCTTGCTAGTCTTTGCTAGTTTAGGACTTTGTTTCATTATTTTTCTATTAGCTTTTGAATTTTATTTTTTCTTTTCACTATGAATTCTCACTTTGGCTATGAGTTTGGTTCTAACTATGTTGTAGGAAATGAGGGCCACAATGAGGATGTGTATCAAGGATGGGACAATCAAAGGTGGGAGGAGCCATATGCATATGATCAATCTTCATGGCAACAACCTCCACCAATACACTATGAACAAGAGCCATTCTATGATGCATATCAATCTAATGGTTATGGTGAATCACCTTGTGACTTTCAAGAACCACCGCCATATACCTATGAGCCATATCCTCAACATAGCCATCAACCATACTCACATGCCCCTTTTCACCAACCACCTTCATATGACCCTACTCCTTACACACCATACCAACCACCTTTTGAGCCATATTAGCCACATATAGAACCACCACCATTCCAACCTTAATACTTCCAAGAACCACCTCCAATTTATGAAAATTTTCAACCACAAGATGAATACTACTTTCCACCACAACCTCCCATGGAAGAATATTTATGTCCTTCGCTCCAAGAGCCATATGATCCTAATCATATTATCCAAGAGGAACAAGAGTCAAGGGATCATCTCAAGAAAACATTGGATCAACTTCAAGCAACCATGGAGCGTGTTGTGCAACAAGTGGAAAGAGTTGAAATTATTGAACCACCACAACTCTACCAAGAAGAACCACCTTCCTACTATGACCCCTTCCCCCAAGATCATGAACCCTTCCATCCACCCCAACCTCCAATGGATGACATCCTTGATGTTCTTGTTCAAGGACAAGAGGAGATGAAAAGGGATGTGCAATAATTCACGGCCGCCTTGGACGAGGTGGTAAACCGGTTAGCATCCCAATGCTTGAATACCATTGGATCAATTTCAAGCAACCATGGAGTGTGTTGTGCAACAAGTGGAAAGAATAGAAAGTGGAAATTCACCACAACTCTACCAAGAAGAACCACCTTCCTACTATGACCCCTTCCCCCAAGATCATGAACCCTTCCATCCACCCCAAACCCCAATGGATGACATCCTTGATGTTCTTGTTCAAGGACAAGAGGAGATGAAAAGGGATGTGCAATAATTCACGGCCGCCTTGGACGAGGTGGTAAACCGGTTAGCATCCCAATGCTTGAATACTCAAGGAACTCCCATGGCTACATGTGGAGAAACAAATGAAGAGCATAATATGAAGCAGAGATTGGTAAACCGGTTAGCATCCCAATGCTTGAATACAATTGTTGAAGAAGAAGAAGAAGTGGTTGAAGACTTAGGAGATGCGGAACCACCTTGGGAGTCTAGAATTGAAGAAAACCCCTTCAAGATGATTGAATTTGATGCTAAAGAGGAATGTGCACAACCTCCAAGGCATATCCCTTATGAAGAATTGGATGGGATAGAGCAAGAATTGAGTTCCCTTGGTGATGAAGATCAAGCATCAAGTCTTAGTGGTGAAGAATCCTTTGAGCATGAAGAACCTTCTCCCGTTGGATTTGAAAGCGTTGTGGAGGTAAATTTTTCTCACCCTCCCAATTATGAATTGAGTAAGGGAAAAGGCTTAGATAATATTGTTGAAAAAATGATTACATTTGAGAAAACTTTTGAAGAGGTGGAGATCCTTAGAAAAAGGAGGATGGGAATTGAATACGCTTTGTCAAGATCCTTGGACGCTTCTTTACCTAGGTTGCCATCTACTCCTTCATTTGAGTGGGTGAAATTCATTTCTATTAGCTTTATTATACCACTTGAATATGGTTTGCTTGAAACGGATGGTAAACTTAGGATGCTTTGTGGGATGAAGCATAAAAGAAAAAAGTTTCGTGGTTGGCATTGCAAATCAAGGCTCATTTTGGTTGATACTTCAAGAGTTGAATATAAAGGTTGGAGTAGTGCTCAAATAGATGGGTCTAGGAGGATTGTTGGGCACTTCATAGAGAATTCATCTTGTTCACCACCCGGATGGACTAATAATGATGATCAACCTCAAGATGGGTGTGAAAACAAAGTGTGGGATCCCGGATTACAAGAAGAGGACCAACATTGGGAGCCCCAAGCTTGTGAAGAACTCCATCAAGACTTGGCTCAATCCATGAGGAATCTTGGGGCACAATAGAGAACCAAGCATTGGTGGGAGTTCCAAGATGAATTCAAGCACAAGCCACCTTGAGAAGAGCTCCCCATAAGTCCAACTTAAGGACAATAAACAAAAGTGCTAGGTGGGAGACACCCCACCATGGTAAACTATTTCCATTTTTTCTTTTTGTACATATTGGTAATTAGTTTAAATTCATGTTTTGAGTGATTTGTTGAGTTTATTTTGTAGTATAATATGTTAAATAAGGTTTTATGGTTTCTTGGTAGCTGTTTGGAGGTTTGGAATGCTTGGATTGGTGCAAAAACATAAAAGAAAAATTTTGAAAAAAACACCAGAGCACCACCCAGGCGTACGCGCACTGTACGCGTACGCGTGTATCAAGCATTTTCGCCTACCCACGCGGACACGCTATGTACGCGTACGCGTGGATTGAGAAATTCCACCCCCAAGCCAAAAACCTGAGAGTCGTGCCAACGTTGCGCGCGCATTGTGCCTTTGGCACAAAACCACTCGCGCGTACGTGTACATGACGCGTACGCGTCACTCTCGAAATAAGCCATGTACGCGTACGCGTACGCGCGGATGTCCTTCCTTCAACACATCTCTTTTCTTCTCCTCTTTCCACTTCTTTCCTTCTCCTTTCTTCTTCCCTTCTTCTACCCCTCATCCAGCACTCCCAAACACCATTGATAACCAATTATTTTAGTTAGTTAGGTTAGTTTGTTAGTTAGTTGATTAGTTAGTTTTAGTTAGTTTTCATTTCATTTTCTCTTTTAAATTTGTAAGTGTTGGATTGTTATTCTTGTTTACCATTAACTGTTGCTGAGTATTAAAAAGGGAGGTTATCTTAACATCATTATGTTTATAATCTTTATTGGATTCTATTGTTGAGGTTATATTTTGCTACTTGGTTTTGAGTTTTTCATGCTTATCTTTTAAGAATACCAAGTGATGAGAATTGCCTTCAAGCTTATAACTCTTCTTGAATTGCATGATTTGGTCACCATGTGATTTGAACCCTATTCTTTGATTAGGAAATCTCTTGACATTGGATGGTGTGCATTTACTTCAATGCATTGTATTCTATGATCATATGCATCCATACGCTTTTAGCTTGAATGCTCTCATGCTTCTTTACTACTTGTTTTACCTTACAAGCTTACTTAAAGCATCTCAAGCATACTTGAATGAGTAAAGTGCATACTTCTTTTGTGACATTGCTTTTTATGCTAATGTATGTTCTAAAAGGCACCTAATTTAGAACTCACATCCCTATTTTCATAAATGTCACACTAATTCACTCACTCAATCCTAGTGATTTACCTCTTTCCAACAATGTATGCTTCCTTGCTTTTGTATTCTCTCATCTTATAGTGTTACTTTCTATTTTTCATGACTGATGCACCACAAGCAAAATTAGAAGCGAGAGAAAGAACACGCAGCAACCGGTTGACCTACCAGCTGAAGGTAGCATTCCGGAGAGTCGCCATACCCCCTTGCTCATCTTTGAGTGCACCGAGGATGGTGCAAACTTTTAAGTGTGGGGAGGTCGTCCGACCAGTCGGTGATTTTAGGTGACAAGTTTCTAATCTCAACACTTTTGCATTTCATTTTTTTAGGTTTTTAGGATTTTTGTTGCATTTTCTTAATTTTGCATATATATACACAATAAGCTTAGTCAAAATAATGAGATTTTTCAAGAAAATTATCTGTAGGACACTTCAATTGATTTAAGTGAAATCTTTTCATAAAACTTGCTTGAATTATATATATATTGTGGAACATGATTTTTGAGCTTAGAACACAAGCAAGTGAGATTTGAGCCTAATGGTGTGGTTACATCTTATAACCACTTATTTTTCCTTCTTGTGTGCCTTATTCTCTTTCTGTGATTGTGATCTTTGATTTGTTTGATTCTTTATGTCTATTATTTTGTGTATTCATGCATTTATATGATTGAGGCCATCATTTCAGTAGCTCACTTACCCAAATAGCCTTACCTTTTTATCATCCATTGTTAGCAACTTCGAGCTTACGCTTAACCCACTTGTTCTTAATTTAGCACATTACAAGCCTTAAAGCGGAAAACAATAAATGTCCTTTATTTGGATCTTTGATTAGCTTAGGCTAGTGACTGTGAGTATCATTCAAGTGTGGGAAACTTCAGGACATTGGGTGAATAAAAGGGTAGTTTTGTATTTTTTTTGTAAATATCGAGAATTGGGAACATGCTCATGTGTAATAAATGTAGAACCATATGCATTGGTGCTTTTGTATATATTTTACTGCAAAGCAAAAAGGAAAGAAAGAAAAGAATGAGAAAAACAAAAGAAAGAAAATAATAAATGTGAAAAAGAAAAGAAAAGAAAAAAGAACAAAATAGAAAAAGAAAGAAAAAGAAGAAAAACAATAAAAAGGGGACAAAATGCCCCAAGTGAAGCTCAATAATAATCAATGCATATGTGTTGTGATCAAGGAAAAAAATGCATGAGTATGTTAAAAAGTGAAAAATGGGTAGTTAGGTTAGTTTGGAATTGTATAGGATGTCATAGGTTAGGTGGGAAGTTTAAGCTTCTTAAAGATTCAAATTTCAAGCTCACTTGACCAAATATGCATCCTACCTTGACCCTAACCCCATTACAACCTAAAGAAAAGACCTCATGATACTTGTATGAATGCATGAAATATTTGTTGATTTTTAGAAGAAAAACAAATCTTGGAAAGCATGGTTAAGGGAGAATTGAGAGAATCGACCCTAAACACTTGAGCGAATAGAGTGCAAACACATCCGGTGAGGGTTCGATTGCTCAATTACATGTTTTCACCTATGATCATCACTCTTCAAGCAGGTTCATAAAAATATTTAATAACTCAATTCAATTGTGGATTTGATTAGACTTGCTAGTCCTTTAGCCCTTGTGCATATATGTCCCTTGGGAATCGATTTATTTTGACCAAGCAATTGTATTCATGTAGATAGTTACATATAGGTAGATTGTATTTAGTTAGATTTCATTGAATAAATGTCATATCCCTTACTTCATTCTTGGTTTAAGCATGAGGACATGCTTGGTTTAAATGTGGGGAGGTTGATAAACCCCATTTGTAGGGTTTATCTTGTGCCTAATTTAGGAGATTTTATGACCTTTTATCCACATTTATTCAATGAAATAGTATAGTTTCATGGTTGCCTCCTTATTTGTGCTTAGATGTGAAAACATGCTTTCTAGGTCCTTAATTAGCTAAATTCAATCTACATTTGATTCCACTAGATGCCTTGATTTGTTTGTTAAGTGATTTTAGGTTGAAAAGGCTAGGAATGGATCAAAGGAGTGAAGAGAAAAGCATGCAAAATGGAGAACACATGCAAAAATCCAATGATTTGAGAAACATCATCCCCGCGCACGGGCACGGTACGCGCACGCGTGGATCGCAAAATCTTCAGGGACGCGCACGCACACTCTACGCGTACGCGTTGGTGGGTGCACGTGATTTTTTAATAGAAAAATGTGCCCAGCAATTTCTGAGAGCTGTAGGGCCTAGTTGCAACCATCTTTGGTGCCATAAATGCTTTAAAAGGACCAAGGATTGAAGAGAATGGGGACTTTTCAATCTTTTGCTCATTCATACACATTAGGATTAGGATTAGTTAGTTTTAGAGAGAGAAGCTCTCACTTTTCTCTAGGATTAGAATTAGAAATAGGTTTAGTTTTTAGATCTAGGTTTTGATTCATGCTCTCTTCTACTTCTTCTTCTTAATTCTTTCTTGTTACATTCATGATTCCTCTACTCTTTTGTTGTAATCTCTTCTATTTTGTTTCTATGCTTTGTTGTAGATCTACTCTTTCTTCTTCTATTTCTCTTTAATGCAATTTGAGGTAATTTATATAGATCTTGTTTTCTTTTGATTGTTGTTATTAATTTCTTGCAATAATTGTTGTTAAATTCTATTCTTGTTGTCAATTTACTTTACTTTCCTTTTATGCCTTCTAAGTGTTTGATGAAATGCTTGGTTGGATTTTAGTGTAGATTTTGTTCCTCTTGGCCTAGGTAGAGTAATTAGTGACGCTTGAGTTATCTAATTCCTTTGTTGATTGATAATTAGAAGTTGCTAATTGATTTGGATATATACCACTAATGCTAGTCTTCCTCTTGGGAGTTGGCTAGGACTTGTGGAATCAAGTTAATTCATCCACTTGACTTTCCTCCATGGTTAGAGGTTAACTAAGTGGTAGCAATGGACAACTGTGGTCACAATTGAGGAGGATAAGTAGGATAGGACTTCTAATTCTCATTCCTTTGCCAAGACCTTTTTAGTTGTTAGTTTATTTTCATTGTCATTTACATTTCATGTCTCTTATCCCAAAAACCCTAAAACATACCTCATAACCAATAACAAGACACTTTATTGCAATTCCTAAGGAGAATGTCTCGAGGTTTGAATACTTCGGTTTATAAATTTAGGCGTTTGTACTTGTGACAAACAATCTTTTGCATGAAAGGATTATTTGTTGGTTTAGAAACTATCCTTGCAACGAGAATTCAATTGAGGAATTCTAAACCGTCAAAAAGCCAATCATCATGGCGCCAAAAACTTGGTGCACGGAATTGCAATCACACTTTTCACAACTCCGCACAACTAACCAGCAAGTGCATTGGGTCATCCATGTAATACCTTACGTGAATAAGGGTCGATCCCACAGAGATTGTCGGCTTGAAGCAAGCTATGGTTATCTTGTAAATCTTAGTCAGGAGATTAGTGATCAAAATGATTTTTATTTATGAAAAGTAAATAACATGAATTGAGTGTTACTTATGATTCAGTAATGAGAAACAGGTTGAGGTTCCGGAGATGCTCTATCGTTTGAATCTCTATTCTCCTACTATCTTCTTCTCCAAACATGCATGGCTTCCTTCAATGGCAAGCTGTATGTTGGTGGATCACCGTTGTCAATGGCTACTGTAACACCCCCAATTTTCGAGTACGCAAGATCTTTTCTGAAAGTACAGAGAACTCCGGAAGATCAGTAAGGGGAAAACCTTTGATATATCATCAAGTATCTCAATCCTCATTGTCATTATGTTATCTTTAAGTTAGAACCTTTTCCGAGGCAAGCTCGATAACGCGGTCATGAAGAACCTAGTTTTTGAACCGTATCGGTTAGGAGTTTTGATTTGGTTTTTCGTAAATAGTCTCAGTTTGACAAACCGGACTCGATTTATGAGAGAAGAGAGATATTATATTAGTATTAGAAGCTTCTTGAATGATATTATAAGGTTACCTGGTCAGTTTTAGTTAAAAACAGAAAATCGGTTTAACCGGGTTCACAGTTTACTGGTGCAGCTTAGCACTAGCACTCTCTGATGACTTTAGCAATGCTAAGGCCTCATTATACATGTCTTATTCTCATAATAAATATGTTACTAGTGTTATTTATGCTAGTAGCTCAGAAAATAACTTTTAGAGATGTTTTTACAAGTGTTCCGATACATCTAGTTTTAGTAGTTATACACCTGAGATATTTTAATATTATTTTAATCCACCTCCAAGCCAACCAATCACAACTCACCCTACACCCCCAAAACCCCCAAGGCTGCCTCATTTGCTTATTGTGGCCGAAAATCATCAAGAGAAAAAGGAGAGAAAGTTCTTGGTTCATAAATCCTCAAAGCTTGATTTCTTTTGAATTAAAACTCAAATCAAAACTCCAATTTCACCAAAATGATCCTCTCTTCTTCCTCTACATAACCATCAAGGCTGAAAATAAGGTGAGATGGCTGTCTCCCTCCCTCTTCAATTCGGTTTTCAAGGAAACATGCTTAAACATGTATTTTCTTGATGTTCTACCTTAGGAATCATGCTTAACTTGACTTGAGGGCCAAGAAACGTGACTTTCCAGCAAGTCTAAGGTTAAAAATCACCTCCTAACGTGATGAAGGATATTTGGTTAGTTGATGGTTTTTTGATTTAAAGTTGTTCTTAATGTGATTTAGGAGGAAAAAGTGCTAAAAGACCACTTGAAAGTCTAACTGAATTAGGAGCAGCAAAACCAGGTAGGGTGTAACAAAATTAATTCTGATTATTTGTGTTTGAGTTGTGTGAATGTTGTATTATTTGGCTGTGCTAAAAATTGGTTGCATATATGATTGATTCTTGGTGAAAATTTGGTGAAATTTTGATGAAATTTGATGAAATTCAAGCTTTAAAGTTCATGTTCTTGGGGCAGCTGGAAAAACGAAACCCTAAGCTTAAATTGAGGTTCAATTTGTGTTGAAATCATGTAGAAAAGATGGGGTTTTAGTGGCTGCAAATTTATTATGAATTATAGTAAAAATCAGTTGCTGAAAAGACTGAAAAACGGGTAAAAACAGAGAAAGAATCTGAAGAATTTATAAAGAACATGAAGAACACTTTGAGTGTGATGAAAAACAATGAAGAACAGGCTTTAGATCCTTAAAAGGGGAAGGAAGTAAAATTTTTGGTGTTTAAGGGGTTATTTGGTAATTTCTGAAAGTTAGGGTGGTAAAAGTAGAAATATTAAAAGTTACGGGTGGTAAAAAGTGAATTTTAAAGGTTTAAGGTAAAGATAAGGTAATTTTCGAAAATTAATGATAAAATAATAAATAATAATAAAATATTAAATAATAATATTTAATTAAAAATAATATTTTAATAAAAATAATAAAATAATACGGAAAAGGCAGTTTTCTGTAAAAGCTTTAGAAAGACAACTTTAAGC
>NC_029790.2:49212250-49279297 GCF_000816755.2 Arachis ipaensis | reverse complement strand
TCTACATAACCATCAAGGCTGAAAATAAGGTGAGATGGCTGTCTCCCTCCCTCTTCAATTCGGTTTTCAAGGAAACATGCTTAAACATGTATTTTCTTGATGTTCTACCTTAGGAATCATGCTTAACTTGACTTGAGGGCCAAGAAACGTGACTTTCCAGCAAGTCTAAGGTTAAAAATCACCTCCTAACGTGATGAAGGATATTTGGTTAGTTGATGGTTTTTTGATTTAAAGTTGTTCTTAATGTGATTTAGGAGGAAAAAGTGCTAAAAGACCACTTGAAAGTCTAACTGAATTAGGAGCAGCAAAACCAGGTAGGGTGTAACAAAATTAATTCTGATTATTTGTGTTTGAGTTGTGTGAATGTTGTATTATTTGGCTGTGCTAAAAATTGGTTGCATATATGATTGATTCTTGGTGAAAATTTGGTGAAATTTTGATGAAATTTGATGAAATTCAAGCTTTAAAGTTCATGTTCTTGGGGCAGCTGGAAAAACGAAACCCTAAGCTTAAATTGAGGTTCAATTTGTGTTGAAATCATGTAGAAAAGATGGGGTTTTAGTGGCTGCAAATTTATTATGAATTATAGTAAAAATCAGTTGCTGAAAAGACTGAAAAACGGGTAAAAACAGAGAAAGAATCTGAAGAATTTATAAAGAACATGAAGAACACTTTGAGTGTGATGAAAAACAATGAAGAACAGGCTTTAGATCCTTAAAAGGGGAAGGAAGTAAAATTTTTGGTGTTTAAGGGGTTATTTGGTAATTTCTGAAAGTTAGGGTGGTAAAAGTAGAAATATTAAAAGTTACGGGTGGTAAAAAGTGAATTTTAAAGGTTTAAGGTAAAGATAAGGTAATTTTCGAAAATTAATGATAAAATAATAAATAATAATAAAATATTAAATAATAATATTTAATTAAAAATAATATTTTAATAAAAATAATAAAATAATACGGAAAAGGCAGTTTTCTGTAAAAGCTTTAGAAAGACAACTTTAAGCGCAGAATCTCATGATTACCTTCATAAAACACTTAGGGAGTGGCAAAAACATATTAGTGAGGCAAAGATAAATAAAAGATAAAAAGTTGAAGAAAAGATAAAAAATCGAAGAAAAAGTCTGTAAAGTTTTAATGACAGAAAAACAGACAGAGACTAGTGAACGAACTAGGGCAACATAGTTAGTCATTGAATTGCGAATAGGGTTAGGTATTATATGAAAAGTTAAACTGTTTCAGTATAGACTTAATGAACCTATACTTGGGGCAGGCTAACTAATCATACCGAAATTTACATAAGCTTTAGATACATACGTTAAATAGAGAAAGCAGAATAAAGTAAGGAAGCGCAGAGAAAAGAACAAACAGAGCAGAATAAAGAGACAAAGCGAAGAGAGTAATATGATAAAGAGCAGAGGACCTTTTGAGAGGTCAATTGTTGCATTAAGGCAACCTCAGAGATTTCTATATGTTCATCTGCTGCATTGTGGCAATCAGATAGATAATGGTGCGACTAATGAGAAACGCTTTCCTGCGGTACAGATCCATATTTTATTTCTATAAGGCAGAGGGGTTATTTCCTGCTACAGAGTACTGTGACCACCTGTTCCATTTCTGTAGTGGCAGAGGGATTATTTCCTGTATACAGAAGGTGTTTCGGCATACGTCCCTGCAGTGGACCCTGTGGTGGCAGAGGGGTTATTTCCTATACACAGGGGTATTGCCAACAAGAAAGCCATATCCGGCTGGTAATGCTGGGTTACGTCGGGAGCGGGTAAAAATCGACAAATGAGCTCATTATCTGCACTAGGACTAGACATGCATCATTCTTGTCTGCGCATTATTCTCTGTTGCATTCCCACTTGTGTGTGATCTATTTCTTTATCTTTGTTTGCTTGAGTGCTATGTTTGTGCTTTATCTATTTCTATCTATTTTTAACCTTTGTTCACTACTTTACTGTATTCTATTACCCATCTACTAATCGAGATCGAATAAATGAATGTAACTAATAACCCCGACCCTACTAAGGACTCCCCAGTTCTTACACCTTCTCTCCCTTCCTCCCCCTTAGATGGAGACGGGCGTGATCATCTATGAGTTCGAGGACCCTTACGTCTACGAGGATCCGGTACATCACAGTTACTTCATTATGGGTTTGGAGCCTCGTATTAGACGATATGTGTTACCTAATCAAGCTTTTCAACATCCTCTATCTAGCCCACATTTTGACCCCGATGCTCTTTACGACTTCCCCTTATCCTGTTTACATCCTGACGCACCTGGACATCCTTTTTCCTGATGGTCCCGAACCCCCTATACCAGCTCAACCTTTGAATGAGGCAGTACCTGAGCCTATCATTCCTGATGAGCCTGAGTTAGCTGGTGACTACGTACCTGTGATACCACAGAGTGGGATTTTTCCCCTGAGCCGATCCCCGACTTTCCACAGCCTGATGAGCCGGCACTACCGGACGGTGGAGTAGCTCCTATAAACACGAATGAACCTGTGCTCGCGAATGGTTTTGTACATAGTGACAACAGTGTTTCTGGTGTATCTGAGGGTATAGTTGTAGCTGCGGATGATGAGGAGGAGGAGGATCCTGAGATAGAGATAGAGCAGGATGAGGAGATGGACGAGCCTCACGACGATTCTCCAAACGGCCACATGTAGATATAGCTTGACAGCCGTAGGGGCATTGTTTTGATGACACTCTAGTCTGACATTATCTGATAGTTAGTCTCTCACTTGTGTTAGTACACCCGAGAGCTAGGAGCTATATAGTGGTTAGGCTAGCCTGGGCGCCAGCTTAGTGGCTTTTTGTATGGGCCAGGCCCTGGGAGTGTCGTGTAAATATTAGCTACGTAGGATGACGAAGATGTAAAATAACTTTATCTTGGGTAAACGCTACATGTTTTGTTATAGTATACATGATGTATATTATCAGCTGTATTTCTATGTTTCTTTATGCCGCTTTTCTATTACTCTCAATGTATGCTTGTTTATTTTACCTGATCATCCGCAAGAAAAAAAAAAGTTACTCGTAAAATTGGCATCGCTCTAACAAGGAACAAGCTCATATCTAAAATAATACTTAATAATTAGGAAGGATAAGTTAGTAACACTTAGCTTCTTGTATGACCATGGCATACTGGGAGTTGGGTCGTTACAATTTGGTATCAGAGCAGTTCATTCCCAATAGAGCCTGGGGAGTGGACTGACTATGCTTCATTGCATACTCTGCTTGTGTGTCTCATGCTGTTAGGGTATCTTCAAGATACATTTGGCATGAATGTCTATGAGTGCTCATTTTGGGAATGTTCATGCCTAACTTGAGATATTAAGACTGATCACCTTAATGTTGATTGTTTGGTATGGATAGGACCTTAATGACTGCGAATAGGCATAGTTTAATCAAGCTCCGAACGACGAATCGATGTGAAGCATAGCTATCCTCATCGCTGTTATGATCTCCATGGCTATGGCTATGTTAGATTTGGATGATGTAAGGATTGAATGCTTGTTTCACTTGTGGGAACCAGGACATAAGGCTAAGAATTGCCCAAAGAGGTTTACTCAAAATCCAGCGCGAACCCAGCAACAAGGTCGAGTGTTTGCGTGTGTGATCTATTTCTTTATCTTTGTTTGCTTGAGTGCTATGTTTGTGCTTTATCTATTTCTATCTATTTTTAACCTTTGTTCACTACTTTACTGTATTCTATTACCCATCTACTAATCGAGATCGAATAAATGAATGTAACTAATAACCCCGACCCTACTAAGGACTCCCCAGTTCTTACACCTTCTCTCCCTTCCTCCCCCTTAGATGGAGACGGGCGTGATCATCTATGAGTTCGAGGACCCTTACGTCTACGAGGATCCGGTACATCACAGTTACTTCATTATGGGTTTGGAGCCTCGTATTAGACGATATGTGTTACCTAATCAAGCTTTTCAACATCCTCTATCTAGCCCACATTTTGACCCCGATGCTCTTTACGACTTCCCCTTATCCTGTTTACATCCTGACGCACCTGGACATCCTTTTTCCTGATGGTCCCGAACCCCCTATACCAGCTCAACCTTTGAATGAGGCAGTACCTGAGCCTATCATTCCTGATGAGCCTGAGTTAGCTGGTGACTACGTACCTGTGATACCACAGAGTGGGATTTTTCCCCTGAGCCGATCCCCGACTTTCCACAGCCTGATGAGCCGGCACTACCGGACGGTGGAGTAGCTCCTATAAACACGAATGAACCTGTGCTCGCGAATGGTTTTGTACATAGTGACAACAGTGTTTCTGGTGTATCTGAGGGTATAGTTGTAGCTGCGGATGATGAGGAGGAGGAGGATCCTGAGATAGAGATAGAGCAGGATGAGGAGATGGACGAGCCTCACGACGATTCTCCAAACGGCCACATGTAGATATAGCTTGACAGCCGTAGGGGCATTGTTTTGATGACACTCTAGTCTGACATTATCTGATAGTTAGTCTCTCACTTGTGTTAGTACACCCGAGAGCTAGGAGCTATATAGTGGTTAGGCTAGCCTGGGCGCCAGCTTAGTGGCTTTTTGTATGGGCCAGGCCCTGGGAGTGTCGTGTAAATATTAGCTACGTAGGATGACGAAGATGTAAAATAACTTTATCTTGGGTAAACGCTACATGTTTTGTTATAGTATACATGATGTATATTATCAGCTGTATTTCTATGTTTCTTTATGCCGCTTTTCTATTACTCTCAATGTATGCTTGTTTATTTTACCTGATCATCCGCAAGAAAAAAAAAAGTTACTCGTAAAATTGGCATCGCTCTAACAAGGAACAAGCTCATATCTAAAATAATACTTAATAATTAGGAAGGATAAGTTAGTAACACTTAGCTTCTTGTATGACCATGGCATACTGGGAGTTGGGTCGTTACAATTTGGTATCAGAGCAGTTCATTCCCAATAGAGCCTGGGGAGTGGACTGACTATGCTTCATTGCATACTCTGCTTGTGTGTCTCATGCTGTTAGGGTATCTTCAAGATACATTTGGCATGAATGTCTATGAGTGCTCATTTTGGGAATGTTCATGCCTAACTTGAGATATTAAGACTGATCACCTTAATGTTGATTGTTTGGTATGGATAGGACCTTAATGACTGCGAATAGGCATAGTTTAATCAAGCTCCGAACGACGAATCGATGTGAAGCATAGCTATCCTCATCGCTGTTATGATCTCCATGGCTATGGCTATGTTAGATTTGGATGATGTAAGGATTGAATGCTTGTTTCACTTGTGGGAACCAGGACATAAGGCTAAGAATTGCCCAAAGAGGTTTACTCAAAATCCAGCGCGAACCCAGCAACAAGGTCGAGTGTTTGCTATGACTGCTAATGATGCTATGCAATCAAACGCCCTGATCCAAGGTCAGTGTTATGTCAAAAATCGATTTCTAACTGTACTGTATGACTCGGGTGCATCGCATTCCTTTATCTCTTTAACTGTTGCTCGTGAGTTGGGACTTGATTTCTCTGAGTTAAACTTTGATCTAATTGTCCACACACCTGCATCCCAAAATATTTTACTAGTTTAGTGTGCCTGCAAGTACCATTCACTATTAGGAACAGAACTTTTATACATGATCTAATCTGTTTGCCTCTACGTGGTTTAGAAGTTATTCTAGGATTAGATTGGTTGTCCAAGTATCATGTTTTCCTTGATTGCTATGAAAGAACTGCTGTTATTCTATCTGATAGTTTAGATATTAAACCATTTCTGTCTCATACTTTATATCTGAATTCTGTAAGAGTTACATTAGACGGGAGTGATTGTGAGGGGTACATTTTGTTAGCGGCTAGCTCGAATGAGAGTGAACTAAGCTTAGAACGAATCTGAGTGGTGAAGGAATTTCCTGATGTTTTCCCGGACGACATACCTGAGTTTCCTTATCAGCGAGAGATTGAATTCAGCATTGAACTAGTACCTGGAACCAGACCGATTTCCATAGCACCGTACCGGATGTCACCACTGGAACGTGCAGAGTTGAAGAAGCAGTTGGATGAGCTACTTGGAAAGAAATTTATTCGTCCCAGTGCATCACCTTGGGGAGCTCCAGTGTTGCTATTAGAGAAGAAGGATGGTGGAATAAGACTTTGTGTAGATTATCAACAGCTAAATAAAGTCACTATCAAGAACAAGTATCCACTTCCACGGATAGATGATTTGATGGATCAGTTAAAAGTTGCAACTGTGTTCTCAAAGATTGATTTGTGATCGGGCTATCACCAGATTCGAGTGAAAGAGTTAGTTATACCGAAGACTGCATTTAGAAATCGATATGGTCACTATGAGTATACGGTTATGTCATTTGGACTAACTAATGCTCCTGCGATTTTCATGGATTACATGAATCGTATTTTCCGTCCGTACCTTGATCAGTTCGTAGTAGTTTTCATAGATGATATTCTCATCTATTCGAAGACAGAAAGAGATCATGAAGAGCATCTAAGGACTGTATTGCAGATACTGAGGACTCAGAAATTATATGCTAAACTATCAAAGTGCGAATTCTGGACAGAGAAGGTAGCATTTTTGGGACATGTTATATCACAGGGAGGAATTGCAGTGGATCCTTCAAAATTGAAGCAGTAGTGCAATGAGAACCACCTACGACTGTTACAGAAGTTCGGAGTTTTCTTGGACTTGCTGGCTATTACCGGAGGTTTATCAAAAGATTTTAACAGATAGCCTTACCTTTGACTTACCTTACACGAAAGGAAGTTCCATTTATCTGGACGGCTGAGTGTGATAGAATCTACAAGATGCTTAAGGAAAAGCTAACAACTGCACATGTACTAGTACTACCCGATCCACAGAAACCTTTTGAAGTATACTGTGACGCCTCTCATAAAGGACTTAGATGTGTGGTGATGCAAGACAGAAATGTGGTGGCTTATGCTTCCCGGCAGCTGAGACCTCATGAACGAAATTATCCGACGCATGACTTGGAATTGGCTGCAGTAGTGTTTGCTCTGAAGATCTGGAGACACTATTTGTATGGCGCTCAACTAGAAGTTTTTTCTGACCACAAAAGTTTAAAGTATATCTTTGACCAGAAGGATCTTAATATGCGACAGCGAAGGTGGATGGAGTTCCTGAAGGACTACGATTTTAAGTTAAGTTATCACCCAGGAAAAGCGAACGTGGTGGCAGACGCCTTGAGCAGGAAGAATTTGAGTATCTCTTGGATGATAATAAAGGAAGAGAAGCTGCTTGCGGAATTTGAGGACCTTAAGTTGGCTATGACTGAGACGTTAAGTGGAGTCCATTTGGCGCAGTTGCATATAACACCAGATTTTAAGATTAGGATTCAGCAAGCACAAGCACAGAACTCAGAAATGATGACAATGCTAAGACGGATGAAAGTAGAGGAACCGGAAGCTGTAAGACTAGATCGTAATAGTCTCTGGAGATACAAGGACAAAATTTGTGTGCCTAGCTCTGGAGATTTGCGGTAAAAGATTCTTGCAGAAGCCCATCAAAGTAGATTTTCTATGCATCCTGGAGTGACAAAGATGTATCAAGATTTGAAACAAATGTTCTGGTGGCCGGGCTTAAAGAAAGAGGTAGCTGATTACGTCTCAAAATGTTTAACCTGCCAAAAGAGTGAAGGTGGAACATCAGAAGCCGTCAGGAACCCTGCAACCCTTAGAAATACCACAATGGAAATGGGAGCAGATCACTATGGATTTTGTCACAGGATTGCCAAGAACCTCAACAGGACACGATGCCATTTGGGTAATTGTGGACAGGTTAACGAAGTCAGCGCACTTCCTTCCAATTCGAGTTGACTATACTTTAGAAAGGCTGGCACAGATATATATTCAAGAAATCGTACGATTGCACGGAATACCTTCGTCAATTGTTTCAGATCGAGATCCAAGGTTTACTTCCAGATTCTGGGGAGCTTTCCAGAAAGCATTGGGAACAGAATTGCACATAAGCACAGCATACCACCCTCAGACAGATGGACAATCAGAGCGGACAATCCAGATATTGAAAGACATGCTAAGATCTTATGTGATGTATAACCAAGGCAGTTGGGATAGGTATTTGCCATTGGTCGAGTTCGTCTACAACAACAGTTACCAACAAAGTATCGGGAAGGCACCATATGAAGCTCTCTACGGAAGAATATATCAGACACCATTTTGTTGGAATGACGACAGAGAAGCTAGTGTCTTAGGTCCAGACTTAGTACAAGAAACTACTAAAAAGATAAAGGGGATTCGCCGGAAGATCCAGACCGCACAGAGCCATCAAAAGAGCTATGCCGATAATAGACGTAGACCCTTAGAGTTTAGTGAGGGAGACCATGTTTTTCTTAAAGTAACCCCGACTACTGGAATAGGTAGAGCCCTTAAGACTAAAAAGCTTAACCCTCGATACATAGGACCTTTCCAAATACTTAAAAGAGTCGGTCTAGTAGCTTATCAAGTAGCCCTTCCTCCATACCTGTCAAACCTTCATGATGTTTTTCATGTCTCGCAACTTAAGAAATATATTCCCGATGAGAGTCACATTTTATAACCAGAGACAGTACAGTTACGATATGATTTGACATATCAAGCATCACCAGTTCAGATCGTAGAAGGGAGTGATAAGCAGCTAAGAGGCAAAACTGTTCGCTTAGTCAAAGTAGCTTGGGAACAAAGAGGAGAAGAAGAGCACACTTGGGAACTGGAAGATAAGATAAAATCTGATTACCCGCATCTATTCTCAGGTAACTGAAATTTTGAGGGCAAAATTTTCTTTTAGGAGGGTAGAATGTAACAACCCCAATTTTCGAGTAGGCGAGATCTTTTCTGAAAGTACGGAGAACTCCAGAAGATCAGTAAGGGGAAAACCTTTGATATATCATCAAGTATCTCAATTCTCATTGTCATTATGTTATCTTTAAGTTAGAACCTTTTCCGAGGCAAGCTCGATAACGCGGTCACGAAGAACCTAGTTTTTTAACCGTATCGGTTAGGAGTTTTGATTCGTTTTTTCGTAAATAGTCTCAGTTTGACAAACCGGACTCGATTTATGAGAGAAGAGAGATAATAGGATGATATTATCATTATATTAGTATTAGAAGCTTCTTGAATTATATTATAAGGTTACCTGGTCAGTTTTAGTTAAAAACAGAAAATCGGTTTAACCGGGTTCACAGTTTACTGGTGCAGCTTAGCACTAGCACTCTCTAATGACTATAGCAATACTAAGGCCTCATTATACATGTCTTATTCTCATAATAAATAGGTTACTAGTGTCATTTATGCTAGTAGCTCAGAAAATAACTTTTAGAGATGTTTTTGCAAGTGTTCTGATACATCTAGTTTTAGTAGTTATACACCTGAGATATTTTAATATTATTTTAATCCACCTCCAAGCCAACCAATCACAACTCACCCTACACCCCCCAAAACCCCCAAGGCTGCCTCATTTGCTCATTGTGGCCGAAAATCATCAAGAGAAAAAGGAGAGAAAGTTCTTGGTTCATAAATTTTCAAAGCTTGATTTCTTCTAAACTAAAACTCAAATCAAAACTCCGATTTCACCAAAATGATCCTCTCTTCTTCCTCTACATAGCCATATAACATATGAAGGCTGCAAATAAGGTGAAATGGCTGTCTCCCTCCCTCTTCAATTCGGTTTTCAAGGAAACATGCTTAAACATGTGTTTTCTTGATGTTCTACCTTAGGAATCATGCTTAACTTGACTTGAGGGCCAAGAAACGTGACTTTCCAGCAAGTCTAACGTTAGAAATCACCTCCTAACGTGCTAAAGGATATTTGGTTAGTTGAGGGTTTTTGGATTTAAAGTTGTTCTTAATGTGATTTAGGAGGAAAAAGTGCTAAAGGACCATTTGAAATTCTAACTGAATTAGGAGCAGCAAAACCAGGTAGGGTGTAACGAAATTAATCTTGATTATTTGTGTTTGAGTTGTGTGAATGTTGTATTATTTGGCTGTGCTAAAAATTGGTTGCATATATGATTGATTCTTGGTGAAAATTTGATGAAATTTTGATGAAATTTGATGAAATTCAAGCTTTAAAGTTCATGTTCTTGGGGCATCTTGAAAAACAAAACCCTAAGCTTAAATTGAGGTTCAATTTGGGTTGAAATCATGTAGAAAAGATGGGGTTTTAGTGGCTGCTAATTTATTATGAATTATAGTAAAAATCGGTTGCTGAAAAGACTGAAAAACGGGTAAAAACAGAGAAAGAATCTGAAGAATTTATGAAGAACATGAAGAACACTTTGAGTGTGATGAAGAACAATGAAGAACAGGCTTTAGATCCTTAAAAGGGCAAGGAAGTAAAATTTTCTGTGTTTAAGGGGTTATTTGGTAATTTCTGAAAGTTAGGGTGGTAAAAGTAGAAATATTAAAAGTTACGGGTGGTAAAAGGTGAATTTTAAAGGTTAAAAGTAAAAGTTAAGTTAATTTTCGAAAATTAATGATAAAATAATAAATAATAATAAAATATTAAATAATAATATTTAATTAAAAATAATATTTTAATAAAAATAGTAAAATAATGCGAAAAAGGCAGTTTTCTGTAAAATCTTTAGAAAGACAACTTTAAGCGCAGAATCTCATGATTACCTTCATAAAACACTTAAGGAGTGGCAAAAACATATTAGTGAGGCAAAGATAAATAAAAGGTAAAAATTTGAAGAAAAGATAAAAAATCGAAGAAAAAGTTAGTAAAGTTTTAATGACAGAAAAATAGACAGAGACTAGTGAACGAACTAGGGCAACATAGTTAGTCCTTGAATTGCAAATAGGGTTAGGTATTATATGAAAAGTTAAACTGTTTCAATATAGACTTAATGAACCTATACTTGGGGCAGGCTAACTAATCATACCGAAATTTACATAAGCTTTAGATACATACGTTAAATAGAGAAAGCAGAATAAAGTAAGGAAGCACAGAGAAAAGAACAAACAGAGCAGAATAAAAAGACAAAGCGAAGAGAGTAATATGATAAAGAGCAGAGGACCTATTGAGAGGTCATTTGTTGCATTAAGGCAACCTCAGAGATTTCTATATGTTCATCTGCTGCATTGTGGCAGTCAGATAGATAATGGTGCGACTAATGAGAAACGCTTTCCTGCGGTACAGATCCATATCTTATTTCTGTAAGGCAGAGGGGTTATTTCCTGCTACAGAGTACCGTGACCACCTGTTCCATTTCTGTAGTGGCAGAGGGGTTATTTCCTGTATACAGAAGGTGTTTTGGCATACATCCCTGCAGTGGCATATGTGTTATTTCTTGCGTGCAGTGGACCCTGTGGTGGCAGAGGGGTTATTTCCCGTACACAGGGGTATTGCCAACAGGAAAGCCATATCCGGCTGGTAATGCTGGGTTACGTCTGGAGCGGGTAGAAACCGACAAATGAGCTCATTACCTGCACTAGGACTAGACATGCATCATTCTTGTCTGTGCATTATTCTCTGTTGCATTCCCACTTGTGTGTGATATATTTCTTTATGTTTGTTTGCTTGAGTGCTATGTCTGTGCTTTATCTTCTTGTATTCTCCTGCTTAAGTTCTGTTCTTTATTTTTCTATCTATTTTTAACTTTTGTTCACTACTTTACTGTATTCTATTTCCCATCTACTAATCGAGATCGAATAAATGAATGTAACTAATAACCCCGACCCTACTAAAGACTCCCCAGTTCTTACCCCTTCTCTCCCTTCCTCCCCCTTAGATGGAGACGGGCGTGATCTTCTACGAGTTCGTGGACCCTTACGTCTATGAGGATCCGGTACATCACAGTTACTTCATTATGGGTATGGAGCCTCGTATTAGACGATATGCGTTACCTAATCAAGCTTTTCAACATCCTCTGTCTAGCCCACATTTTGACCCCGATGCTCCTTACGACTTCCCCTTATCCGGGTAACATCCTGACGCATCTGGACATCCTTTTCTTGATGGTCCCGAACCCCCTATACCAGCTCAACCTTTGAATGAGGCGGTACCTAAGCCTATCATTCCTGATGAGCCTGAGTTAGCTGGTGACTACGTACCTGTGATACCACCAGAGTGGGATTTGCCCCCTGAGCCGATCCCCGACTTTCCACAGCCTGAAGAGCTGGCACTACTGGACGGTGGAGTGGTTCCTATAAACGCGAACGGACTTGTGCTCGCGAATGGTTTTATACATAGTGACAGCAGTGTTTCTAGTGTATCTGAGGGTATAGTTGTAGCTGCGGATGATGAGGAGGAGGAGGATCCTGAGATAGAGATAGAGAAGGATGAGGAGATGGACGAGCCTCACGATGATTCTCCAAACGACAACATGTAGATATAGCTTGACAGTCGTAGGGGCATTCTTTTGATGACACTCTAGTCTGACATTATCTGATAGTTAGTCTCTCACTTGTGTTAGTACACCTGAGAGCTAGGAGCTATATAGTGGTTAGGCTAGCCTGGGCGCCAGCTTAGTGGCTTTTTGTATGGGCCAGGCCCTGGGAGTGTCGTGTAAATATTAGCTACGTAGGATGACAAGGATGTAAACTGACTTGATCTTGTGTAAACGCTACATGTTTAGTTATAGTATACATGATGTATATTATCAGCTGTATTTCTATGTTTCTTTATGCCGCTTTTCTATTACTCTCAATGTATGCTTGTTTATTTTACCTGAACATCCGCAACAAAAAAAAAAGTTACTCGTAAAATTGGCATCGCTCTAACAAGGAACAGGCTCATATTTAAAATAATAGTTAATAATTAGGAAGGATAAGTTAGTAAAACTTAGCTTCTTGTATGACCATGGCATACTAGGAGTTGGGTCGTTACAGCTACCATCCGTCCTCTTGGATGAAAAATACTAGGCACAGCTACCGCACAGCTAATCATCTGTCGGTTCTCACTTGTGTCAGAATAGGATCTCTCTATCCTTTTGCACACTGTCACTGCGCCCAACATTCGTGAGTTTGAAGCTCGTCACAGTCATCCCTTCCCAGATCCTACTCGGAATACCACAAACAAGGTTTAGACTTTCCGGATCCCAGGAATGCTGTCAATTTGTTCTAGACTTTACCACGAAGGTTCTAATCTCACAGACTCGGTCCGTGGATCAGAGATCCAAGAGATACGCACTCAAGCTGTCGCCCAATGACTACGTTGAGCTCAGGTAGAATGGGAGTGGTTGTCAACCACGCGTTTATAAATGTGAGAATGATGATGAGTGACACGGATCATCATCTTCTCCAGATTAAAGTACGAGTGAGTATCTTAGAACAGAATCAAGCGTGATTGAATAGAAAACAATAGTAATTGCATTAATCCATTGAGACACAGCAGAGCTTCTCACCCCCAACTATGGGGTTTAGAGGCTCATGCTGTAGAAGATACAATATGAAATGTAAAATTTCATGAGTTACAAAATGAATCTCTAAAAGTAGTTTTTATACTAAACTAGTAACTTAGGTTTTCAAAAAATGAGTAACTAGGTGCAGATAGTACAGAAATCCACTTTCGGGGCCCACTTGGTGTGTGCTTGGGCTGAGCAATGAAGCTTTCACATGGATAGGCCATTCTTGGAGTTAAACGCCAACTTGGGTGCCGGTTTGGGCGTTTAACTCTAGTTCTAGTGCCAGTTCTGGCGTTTTACGCTAGAAAAGGGTCTCTGGCTGGCGTTAAACGCCAGTTTGAGCTATCAAATCTCGGGCAAATTGGACTACTATATATTCCTAGAAAGCCCAAGATGTCTACTTTCCAACGCAATTGAGAGCGCGCCAATTGAGCTTTTGTAGCTCTAGAAAATTCACTTCGAGTGCAAGAGGGTCAGAATCCAACAACATCTGCAGTCCTTTCTCAACCTCTGAATCAGATTTTTGCTCAGGTCCCTCAATTTCAGCCAGAAAATACTTGAAATTACAGAAAAACACACAAACTCATAGTAAAGTCCAGAAATGTGAATTTTGCATAAAAACTAATAAAAATATAATAAAAAGTATCTAAAACATACTAAAAACTATGTAAAAACAATGCCAAAAAGGGTATAAAATATTCGCTCATCACCCCTTACCACCAAACACCCCCATATGACCCTAATCCTTATCCACCATACCAACCACCCTATGAGCCATATGAACCATACATAGAGCCACCCCACTTCCAACCCAACTATTCCCAGGAACCACCACCTCCATATACACCATGTCCATATCCATCCATCCAAGAGCCATATGATCCTAAACATGCAATCCAGGCACAACAAGAATCAATGGATCATCTCAATGAAACGGTGGATCAATT
This sequence comes from Arachis ipaensis, assembly GCF_000816755.2. Lineage (NCBI taxonomy): Eukaryota > Viridiplantae > Streptophyta > Magnoliopsida > Fabales > Fabaceae > Arachis > Arachis ipaensis. Next base: position 49,264,988 of record NC_029790.2, on the reverse strand, counting down.
TCATGCAACTCTTCATCAACTGGAGTAAGCGATAAACCGATTAGCTTCCCAACATTTGGACACTCAAGGAACCCCCATGGCTTCATGTGGAGAATCTAATGAAGAACGTAGCAGGAAGGAGACACCAGAAACTCCGGTGGACAGTGAGAGGCATGATTTTGTATTGGAATAATTGGAAGAAGCTACGCTTGCCAAAGAAGAGGTGGAAGTAGTTGAAGATCTAAGAGATGCTGAACCTCCATGGGAATCTAGAATTGTAGAGTATTCCTCCAATAATATCGAAATTGATGTTGAGGAGGATGGTGCACAATCTCCAAGGCATGTTCCTTATGAAGAATTGGACGGAATAAATCAAGAGGCAAGTTCACTTGGTGATGATAAGCATGAATCAAGCCATCCTAGTGATGAACTCGCATCCGCGATTGAACCCCTTGAGTTTGAAGAACCTTCTCCAAATGAATCTGAAAATAAAGTGGAGGTAGCCTTTTCTCAACCTCCAACTTATTACTTGAGTAATGGGAAAGAATTAGAAGAATATGATGAGGTTGTGGTTGAAGTTAAGGAAGGTTGTAAAGAGGTGGAGGATGTCAAGGGAGAGCACAAGGGAATGGAGCTTGAAATCACCTTGCCGAAGCTGTTAGAGACCTCTCCCCCAAAGCCATTACCATCAAATACAACATTAAAGTGGGTAAAATACTTATCCTTAACCTTTACTTTCCCACTTGAATATGGGCTACTTGAAACAGATGGTAAACTTTGAGCTCTTTGTGGCCATAAGAGTAAGAGGGAGATGGTTAGTGGTAAGAGTTGTCATGCAAGGTTCAATATGGTTGCTTTCTCCAAATTGAAGTGCAAGGGTTGGTGTAGAGCTCAATTGAACGGGTCTAAGAAGTTGTTTGGACGCTTCAGTGAGAATTCAGATTGCTTGCCACCCGATTGGAACACTAATGATCAACAAGAAGACGGGTACAAAAGCAAGGTTTGGGACCCCGGAATTCGTTCTAACAATCAACATTCCTGGAACCTTGTCACTTGCTTTAACTTGCTCGAAGGCTTTATGTGCCTAGTTTGGGATCTCGGAGGCTATTGAAATTAAAAACCCTGGTGGAGATTCCTGGATGAGTTCAAGCATAAGCCACCATGACAAAGAGCTCACCAAATGTCCAACTTAAGGACAATAACTAAAAGTGCTGGGTGGGAGACAACCCACCATGGTACGGTCTTTCATTTTTATTATTACTCTTGTTTTATTTTATTTTATTAGTGTTTATTCATAATTTTTCATATTCATCTGCATTCTGCATTCTGCACCTGCATTCTGCATAATAATAAAAAAAAAGGGATCGATGCGCACGCATCGTTTGTGTATGTGCAACTGAACAGAGAGTTGCACGAGAGACGTGCGGGAGGGGTGCGTGGCGCACAAGCTACCCCAAGTGTACACGCACCTCACGCGTACGCGTCCCGTGCAGAAATTTTGACCCACGCGTAAGCGTCAGTGACGCGTACGCGTGGACACCCAAATCGGCGTAAATAATGTGCTGAACAGAGAGTTGTGATGGTCTGGGGCTGGAACTGTGCTAGAGGCACAAAATCACCTGCGTGTACGCGTCCCTGACGCGTTCGCGTCCTTTTGCTTCCAGACCAACCACGCGTACGCGTGGGCGACGCTTATGCGTCGCACGGCTAACTCAGTTTTCATGTGTATGCGTGATGCGCGCGCACGCGCCACGTCCCGTTTTTCCTCCCTTTCTCCTTTCTTCTATCCTTTCTATTTCTTTCTTCTTCCCTTCTTACTTTCCTCTTCTTCTTTTCTCACTTTCTTCTCATCCTTGTTCTCTTTCATTCTCTTTTACATACTGCATTTGCATACTTCCTTGCATTGCATTTTAATTTTATTCATATTTTTATCTCCTTTTCTAATTTTCTATTTTACTATTGGTGTTAAACGTTCTTATTCAACTGTTGTACCTTTTCTGGTATTATTCTGGTGCTTAGTGACTTGTTTCACACTGTTGGATTATATTATTTATATGTAAATGCCAATCTTTTATGACACATGTGTTCCTTTTGCATTGACATGAATTTATATTGTCTTTCATTGCCTATTATCTCTTCCCCTTTGTTGCAATTTTTGCAAAATTGATATGCCATTTGCTTCCACTGTTTTCTCAATTGCATGTTGTAGCTACCATGTACTTGAGACCCTCATTATTTGGCATTAACCCAGCCATATTTTATTTTTTTTCTTATCTTTATGTCTGGGTTATTTTTCTTCTTTTTCCTCTTCTTTCAGGATGGCCACCAAGGAAGGAAAACGGAAAACTTTTACATGGGCCGACAAACAAGTTCCTACACACAATCTTTGGAGAAAAGCATCAGTGTCGTAACCCGTCCACTGGCACATCTTAGCATGCACTGAGGACGGTGCAATCTTTAAGAGTGGGGAGATCGATACCGACTTCCGTGGGTCAGTTATTTTCTTCTCAACACCAATGTTTTATTGCTAGTTCATTGTTGCATTTGCATGTTTGATTGCATATTTGTTTGATTTTGTGCATGTTCTTCTACCACTACTTGGTTAAAGTAATAAGTTTCTTTTCAAGACCCTATTTTATAGCATTTCACTAATTTAAATTGAAAATTTTTGTTAAACTTGTTTGAGGATTGTAAATTAGAACATGAATTATAGCTAAGAACACACAACCTGTGAGATTTGAGCTTAATTACATGGTTACACTATCTAACCATAATATTTTATTCTTGTGTGTTTTCTTCTTTGATTGCAATCTTTACTTTGTTCCATTCTATATGTCCATTATTTAGTGTATCTACATGCTTGCATATGATTGAGGCCATCAATTGTTATTAGCTCACTTATCCCAAATAGCCTACCACTCCATTTACCTTTGTTAGCCACCTTGAGCCTTTTAATCCCTATTTGTTCTATATTTTACCACATCACTAGCCTTAAGCCGAAAAATAATTAATTAATTGATTTGAATCTTTGGTTAGCTTAAGATAGAGATTATGTATAAATTAAGTGTGGGGAACTGTGGAAACTTGGGTTGATGAAATGGTGCTGTGTTTCATTGACAAAACTTGGTTGCCATATGCATTGATATGTCATGTTTACCTTTATATTTTCAAAAGAGAGAGAGAGAGAGAGAGAGAGAGAGAGAGAGAGAAACCAAAAATATTCAAATAATTAAGTAAATAAGTGAATAAGGGGATAAAATTACCCCAATGTTAAGTTTAATAAAAGATCAATGCATATGTGATAAAATTAAAAAAAATGGTACATGAGTATGTGATGTAAAAGTGGGAATTTTAGGTAGCTGGGCATGATTTTAGAATTACATAGTGTGTGTGTGAGTTAGGTAAGAGCTTAGGCTAGTCAAAGATTCATATTATAGCTCATTTGGCCATACATGTATCCTCACCCTTACCTTAGCCCCATTACAACCTTGAAAAGACCTCATGATGTTTACATTGGTATACTAAATATTTGTTGATTGGTTAGATGAAGAATAACATTTTAGAAAGCATGACTAGAGAAGAGTAGAGTGATTAACCCTAGACACTTGAGCGAATAGAGTGCATATACACTACAAATGAGGGTTCAATGCTTGATTCTATGTTCCCTGCTTTCATGAGATTGTGTGATTTAGTGGAATCTGATTTATATTTGTCTTGAAGAATTTGTTTACTTTTAACAAAGTAGATGGAAGTATTTTTGCATTTAGTTTCATTCATATAGATAGGTTGCATTTCATAAGTTTTAACATTCCTCTTCACTCTGTTATAGCTTCTCTTGAGCTTAGCATGACGACATGCTAATGTTTATGTGTGGGGAGATTGATAAACCACTATTTTATGGTTTATCTTGTGCTCAATTGAGTTGTTTTTATCAAGTCTTTGCACACTTATTCATATAATTTGCATGTTTTACATCTTCCTTCCTAATTTTGTGCTATGATTGAAAACATGCTTCTTTGGCCTTAAATTTGCTATGTTTAATTTTCTCTTATTACCATTCGATGCCATGATATATTTGTAAAGTGCTTTTAGGGTTTATAGGACAGGAATGGCTTAAAGGATGGAAAGGAAGCATGCAAAATTGGAAGGAATACAAGAAATTGAAGGAATTGCTAAGCTGTCCAGCCTGACCTCTTCGTACTTAACTGACCATAACTTAAGCTACCGAAGTCCAAATGAGGCGGTTTTAGTTGCGTTGGAAAGCTAACATCTGGGGCTTCGAAATGATATATAATTTGCCATAGTTGCCATGCTGTTAGGTGAGCGCACGCGTGACCTGGCGAAAGTTCAATCCAGGCGTACGCGTGGACGACGCATACGCATGACAGAGCCACGTGCTAGACATATCAGAAATCGTTGGGGGCAATTTCTAGGCTGTTTTTGACCCAGTTTTTGGCCCAGAAAACATATATTAAAGGCTACAGAGTAGGGGAATCTAGGGATTCATTCATACAACTTCTCATTATTCACGATTTTAGGTTTAAGATGTAGTTTCTAGAGAGAGAGAACCTCTCCTCTCTCTAGGTTTTAGGATTTCTCTTAGTTTTAGCTTTATTTCTTCTTAATTCCAGGTTCAATGGTCCTTTAATTTAGTTTCTCTTTTACTTTTACTTATTCTAGTACTTTGGTTTATTTATTCTCTTTGTTGATTACTTTATGTTGCTATTTGGTTTATGAATTCCATGTTAGATTGATTTTATAATTAATGCAATTTGAAGTATTTCAGATTTATTGCTTATTCCTTTATTTACTATTATTGATGCTTGCAAATTGGTTGTTAGATTTAATATTCCTTGCTAGTTTTCTCTGCTGTTATGTTATGCCTTCCAAGTATTTGACAAAATGATTGAGAGGGTTTTAAATTAGCTTTTTATGATTCTTGGCTTTGGTTGAGTAATTGGAGACGCTTGAGTTATCAAACTCCTTTGTTTATTGTTAATTGAAGGTTTTTGATTGATTTGGATCCCTCTAAAGCTAGTCTTTCCTTAGGAGTTGACTAGGATTTGAGGAATCAAGTTGATTGGTCCACTTGACTTTCCTTTATTTAGTTAGGGTTAACTAAGTGGGAGCAGTGAACAATTCTCATCACAATTGATAAGGATAACTAGGATAGGACGTCCAATTCTCATACCTTGCCAAGAGTTCTCTTAATCATTAGTTTATTTTCTTGTCTTTTACATTCCTTGTTCAACCTTTCAAAACCCAAAAAAAAGATAAAATCCCATAACCAATTATAGGTACACTTCCCTGCAATTCCTTGAGAGACGACCCGAGGTTTAAATACTTCGGTATATTTTTATTAGGTTTGCTTCAGTGACAACCAAAATTTTTGTACGAAAAAATTCTCTGTTGGTTTAGAAATTGTACTTGCAACGAGAATTTATTTATGAATTTCTAGACCACATAAAAGTCCGTTCGTCAACTTCGCACCGATTCCACTTAAAAATTTCCATTCAATCCAATTAGCATAACGCCCAAAACAAATCCCCAAATTTAACCTCAACAATACATCATTCTCAAATTCCTCAACCAATTCAATCACAACAACTCATCAATATTAACCAACTTTCCAAAATTCATCCAATTTCGGCTTTTGGCCCAATTTCCACACTAATCATCATTATAGTCCACAATTTCATAAATTCACACACCCTTACCAGATTTGAATTCAAATCACACATACATACATTTAGTTACTAATCAGAATATCAAGCAATGCAATCCACACTTATCCTAGGATCAATTAACCTAGGCATTCATATAACTTTACATAATGCCTACTTGAAACTCAAATCCGTACCTTAATAACGGCAGTTTCCAAACCTTTGATTTTCTTTCCTTTCTTGCGAAACCAAACTCGTCCAACACCAACCAAGCCTCAAACAACACCTCCAAGATCAGTCCAAGCACCCAAAGTGTACCAAATCACCTAACAAATCTAATATTACCAATTTTACACATATATCAACCTAGGGTGCATAGATTTGGAAAATCAAAAGGGGATAAAGCTTCTTTTATCTTAACCCACTGGAGGTTTGGATGAAACCCACTTGGAATTCGTGCTTGAGCGCCCCTAAACAACCAAAATTACAATAATTCAACACCTATTGAACCAAAAATGCAAATTACTAGAGGAAAGGAAATTTGGAAAAAATCTTAGAGTTCCTTACCACTTTGTTCAGTTAGCCTCAAAGAGAATTCCAAGACAAATGCGTGGCCATAAACCGCTCATGAATTGAAGCTCCGGATCAAAAGTTATGAGCCAAAGAAAATGGTGGTGAATAGTAGCTTAAGATGCATGGTTTCTCACCTCTCTTCTCTCTTCTAATCCATGCCTCTCTCTCTCTTTCTTTGAAGGAATGAGACTGAATTTTCTTTGGTGAGGGGGTGTTAGTGTTTGGTTTGTTGGCCTTGGGCCCAAGTGTGGCCTAGGTCTATTTTTGGTATGTTTGGTCCAATTTTGGGCCAAAACCTTTTAAGATTAGTATTAATTCTCATTCTAAATATTTTATCTCCCCAAATTATATATATTAATTTTTGTTCTTCTTGGCTCATATTTAATTCCTCTTACTCTGATTACCGAACAGATTTAGGCCGACACAATTGCTTTCATCGTCGGTATGCGCTTTTTCACAATTAGTTGTATTATTGTGCTCAATTTTATTTTCTCCTTCAAATTTCCACCGGCAAATTTCCAATTTGTAAATTATTAATTTCCCAACCCACTTTGCTTCTAATTTAATTTATAAATGATAATTTATTTGGGTTTTATATTCTACCCACCTAATTAAAAAATTTGCCCTCAAAATTTTGATCACTACAAGAAAGTGGACAAAAGTAGCTCTCCTTTACCTCATTTATTCTGAGGATCACAATCGGGTTTATATACCATTCAAAAACTTGATCAGTCGTCATGCTCTATTGTCCGATCACAAAACATATTGCTCTCTTCTAAGCTTTCTCAAACTGACCCAAATAATGCTTAGCTTCATTCTATGACTTAAATTGCACATTTCTAAATGCATCAACAATGTCTCATCCTTTCACATTGATCCTGTCACCGGACATCTCAAACATCAAGGGTCTTAACACCTCACTCAACCCGAGGAATATTCATAATTATTATTCACATAAATCAATCCTACGTAATAATTATTGACTTTGCATTTCAATTTCCCAAGGCCAACAAAAATCCTTATTTATTAATTATCATAAAATCCTCAAGCCTAATTCTATAAACTTGATGTAATAAACAACCAACAAACACGATCCAAGCCTAAGCCATGTCTACCATTCAATTCTAAACTAACTCCAATTTGTCTATTACTTTAAATTCAATATAAATCCTCCATTCTCATTCTTGGATCCGTTAGACATAAGTCATATTGAATGCTCAAACAATCGAATAACACATGATGAGTCGATAACTAGTCCATACCCTAAACCAAGTCTAATTCAATCAGCGGCAAACAAATGAAATCGTACAAGTTAAAAGCTAACCCACTTCTGCTTCCGCTGTGTTTCTCTGAAAGTCATTGACTGATAATGCATTTGGAATCCATGAATCTCACAACTCAATCATATAATATGAATGCCATGCTCTATTATCATACAAAGCAGTTAAAGTTCAGTTATCCTTATCAATTTCATGATTACCTCAACCACGTTGTTGAGATAGACCTGCTTCCTGATTCTTCCTTGACGAACGGATTTCTGCTAGTAAAGAATTTCACAAATAAGTTCTCGTTGCTAGTATAGTTTCTAAACCAACAGAGAATCCTTTCGTACAAAAGTTTTGGTTGTCACTTAAGCAAACCCAATAAAAATAAACCGAACTATTTAAACCTCGGGTCGTCTCTCAAGGAATTGCAGGGAAGTGTGTTTATTATTGGTTATGAGATTTTCTGAGAAATTTTGGGAGTTGGAGAACAGAAAAATAAATGATTATAAATTGAAGCAATGTAAATTAAAAGAGATTTATATATTCAGAATAAAAAGCCTTGATCGGGGGAATGATTAATTGGAAGTTCTATCCTTGTTGGATTTTTTCAAGTATAGTATCAAAAGGTTGTTATTTTTACTTAGTTAACCCTTACTAAATAAAGGAAAGTCAAGTGATTGAGCTAACTCTTATCCGCAAGTCCTAATCCTCTCCCTTGGGAAGGATTACCGTTAGTAAATAGAGAATTAGCCAACAACTTCCAATTTAACTAATCACTTTAGCATTCCAACTCAAGGGTCTCCTTTTAATCAATTCCCAAGTCAAGTTGGGAGTCTACTCTGTCAACATGAATACCATCTTTGTAAACTTATAAGAGAAGTAAAAAGGGAACATGATAACAAAAATCAATTGGAAGCAATTAAACAAATAAAATTTAAATGGAAAAATACTTCTTGCATTAATAAATTATAAAATAATCCAATTGTAGTACTGAACAAATATTAAGGATATGAAAGAGTACGGGAAAAAGAAAACAAACTAGAATGATAAAGACTTCAACGAAAGTAGTAATTCTTGTAATATCCAACTCAAAAGCATAAAACTAGGAATCCTAAAATCTAGAGAGATGAGAGAGCCTCTCTCTAGAAAACTACATCTAAAACCTAAATTGTGAATAATGAGAAGTGTCCTCCTTGATTTTTCTACTCTGTAGCCTCTAATCTGTGTTTTCTAGGCCAAAAACTGGGCCAAAAACAGCCCAAAAATCGCTCCCAGCGATTTTGGGTCGCTGAAAATATGCAGATGCGTGTGTCCGCGTCCAAGCTGCGTGCGTGTCGCCTAGATATATGGTAACTATGTCAAATTATATATCATTTTGAAGCCCCAAATGTTAGCTTTCTAATGCAACTAGAACCGCCTCATTTGGACCTCTGTAGCTCAAGTTATGATCGATTGAATACAAAGAGGTCAGGCTGCACAGCTTAGCAATTCCTTCAGTTTCTTGTATTCCTTCCACTTTTGCATGCTACCTTTCCATCCTCTAAGCCATTCCTGCCCTATAAACCTTGAAAACACTTAACACACATATCAAGGCATCGAATGGTAATAAGAGAGGATTAAAATTAGCAAATTGAAGCCAAAGAAGCATGTTTTCAATCATAGCACAAAGTTAGGAAGGAAAATGTAAAACCATGCAATTAGTATGAATAAGTGTGCAAAGACTTGATAAATACCACTCAATTGAGCACAAGATAAACCATAAAATAGTGGTTTATCAATCTCCCCACACTTAAACATTAGCATGTCCTCATAATAAGCTCAAGGAGACAAAAGGAATGAATACGGGAAAGTAAGACTCATGAAATGTAACCTATATATGAATGCAACTATATACTAAGATGGTTCTGTATACTTGGTTGAAAATAAACAAGTTCTCTAAGACAAACATAAATCCGATTTCATAATTCAAATCATACAGTAAAGACAAGTAAACTTGTAAGAAGATAGCTCATGAAAGCAGGAAACATAGAATTAAGCATTGTACCGTCACTGGTAGTGTACATGCACTCTAATCTCTCAAGTGTCTAGGGTTGATCACTTTATTCTTCTCTAGTCATGCTTTCTAAAATTTGTTCTTCAACTAAACAATCAACAAATATTTTTTATACCAATGCAAATATCATGAGGTCTTTTCAAGGTTGTAATGGGGCTAAGGTAAGGGTGAGGATATATGTATGGCCAAGTGATCTAAAATATGAATCTTTGACTAGCCTAAGTTCACCTAACACACACACACACTCTATATAATTCCAAAATCATACCTAGTTACCCAAAATTCCCACTTTTGCATCACATACTCATGTATCAACTTTCCTTTAATTTTATCACATATGCATTGATCGTTTATTAAACTTAGAATTGGGGCCCCTATATATATATATATTTTTTTTTTTCTTTTTTTCTTTTTTTTTATTAAAAATATAAAAGTAAACATAACATATCAATGCACGTAAATTTTTAATTTTTCTGGTCTCACATGAGTAGGTAACCAAATCCCCAATATTTTGTCAATGAAACACTGTACACTTTCATCAACCCAAGTTCCCACAGTTCCCCACACTTAGTTGACACACAATCTCTGTCTTAAGCTAACCAAAGATTCAATGGGATAATTAATTGTTTTTCTACTTAAGGCTAGTGATGTGGTAAAATATAGAACAAATGGGGATTAAAAGGCTAAAGGTGGCAAATAAAGGTGATTGAATGGGTAGGCTATTTGGGATAAGTGAGCTAATAACAAATGATGGCCTCAATCATATACAAGCATGTAAATACACTAAACAATGGACATATAGAATGAAACAAAGTAAAGTCTACAATCATAGTGAAGAAAACACACAAGAATAAAATATTATGGTTAAATAATGTAACCATATAAATAAGCTCAAAACTCACAGATTGTGTGTTCTTAGCTATAATTCATGTTCCAAATTACAATCCTCAAACAAGTTTAACACAAATTTTTAATTTAAATTAGTGAAATGCTATAAAAAAGGGTCTTGAAAAAGAAAATATTACTTCAACCAAGTAGTAGCTAAATGCACAAAATCAAATAAACATGCAATCAAACATGCAAATGCAATAATAAACTAACAAATAAAATAAAATATTGGTGTTGAGAAGAAAATAACTAACCCACGGAGATCGGTATCAACCTCCCCACACTAAAAAATTGCACCGTCCTCGGTGCATGCTAAGATGTACAAGTGGACGGGTTGCTCCAACTGACGCTTTTTCTTCAAAGAGTGTGCAAATGGACTTGTCTGTCACCCCATGTAAAAGTTTTCCATTTCGCTTCTTCGGTGGCCATCCTGAAAGAAGAGGAAAAAGAAGAGTAGTAACCCAGAAATAAAGATAAGAAAACAAATAAGGTATGGGTGGGTTAATGCCAAATAATGAGGGTTTCCATTCCTATATGGACAATCTTGGGAGATATGCCCTAGTCTTCTACAACGATACCATAAACCTAACTCATTCTGACATGGTTGGTTTAGATGGTATCTTCCACATTTTTGGCACTTCAAATCATCCGAAGTAGCCTCCGCCTATTTTCCTTTACCATTTGCCAAGCGGCTATCATCCTTTGGTAATTGTTTCGACCTTGGGAATACTGAGGTGGATACCCACTCCTCTTTAAGTCTTGGCTCCTTGGCACAAAACTCTTATCTTGATCCCTTTCATGGGACTTGATGCCAGGGCATTTTGGCCAGTTTCACTGACCTTTTCTTTACTGTTTTTAAGGTAGTTTCATGCATTTTCTTAGGAAATAAGCTAGTTTTGGGTAGATATTCACTTACATCTTGATTCAAGCAAACATTGTGCACTTTACATGATTTCATGAGAATTTTGCATGAATTATATCATAAATTAGATGATGCATGATCCCATGATTAAGAGCAAGACTTTGATGTAATTTGTTTGATTGATTTCAGGCCAAAAGAAGAAGAGAAGAAGCCACGTTAGTGGCTACGTTAGTTACACTAATGTGGGCACTAACGTGGAAGGAAGGAAAGCCCCAACGTTAGTGAGAAAAGTTAGTAGCATTAACTTTGAAGAAAGCGAATTTGAGCCAACGTTAGTGACACTTAACATTATCACTAACGTTGGCCAATGCTCACAAGTGGCCACGTTAGAGTCCACGTTAACTTAGTTAACGTGGCCTCTAACGTTAAAAGGGGAAAAGGAAGCAAACGTTAGTGACATTCAATATTGTCACTAATGTTGGCCTAAGTGCACAATGCCACATTAACTCCCACATTAACTTGGTTAACGTGGAAGCTAACGTGAAGAGGCAAGGGTGGTCGACAACGTTAGTGACACCCAATATTGTCACTAACGTTGGAAGCAACCACAAATCCCCAAGAAGCCACGTTAACTCCCACGTTAACCTAGTTAACGTGGAAGTTAACGTGAAGAAGAGAGGTTGTCGACAACGTTAGTGACACCAAACATTGTCACTAACGTTGGAAGCCAATACAAGCCACAAAGAGCCACGTTAAATACCACGTTAACTTAGTTAACGTGGAAGTTAACGTGGGCAAAAGTCCTACCTGGCAGCCTGACCATGCCTTCTTCAAACACGCATAACTTGAGCCACAAAGATCCAAATGAGGTGATTCCAGTGGCATTGGAAAGTAGGATTCCAGAGCTTTCCAAGCATATATGACACTACATGGTTGACACTAAATTTGAGGGAGAAAACCTGCCCCGAAAGTGCAATGATGAACATGGTATCAGCCTGTATTTAGGCCAACTGACAACCTCACCTTCCAAGAAGTATAACTCGAGTTGTAAAGCTTCAAATGATGCGCTTCCAAAAGAATTGGAAAGTAGACATCCAGGGCTTTCCAACAATATATAATAGTATGGGGTGGACACTAAGTTTGAGCTTCAGAAACATGAAAATCGCTGGCATTATTGGCAATCAACATTTCCAGTAACGTTGGCATATATGCCAGCGATCATGTCCACTTCAAAGGAGCATAACTTGAGTTATAGAGGTCCAATTGAGGTGATTCCAGTTGCGTTAGAAAGATGATATTCAGAGCTTTCTAACGATATATAATACTCTATAGTGAGAATGAAATTGGAGCACAAACAAGAGGCATCTTTTAAGCCCCAAAAACACCAACTGGGCAACAAGTGCAACATTAGCCACAATAACTTTAGCACTAATGCCACACTTGTAGCGTTAGTTTGGCTAACTTTGGCACTAACTTTAGCACCTAGACCTCAACTTGACTCACTTCTCTCTCAAGCCCACTTCAAAGCTCAAGCAAACAAGCCCACAATTGTCAACCAATCAAGGCCACAAGAAGCATCTAGAATAGGAATTTTCATTTAATTGTAATTTGCTTTCATTTTGTAATTTAGGAAAGCCAATATAAAGGCCTTAGTTTTTACATTGAAATGATCTTAGGCTAGACGAGGGGGAATCCTGGAATGGGGGATTGAAGAGGGGTCTTCGGACTCCCTCCCTTCACACACTTTTCCTTTTCTTTCTTTGTACTTTTCATTTATGAATTTGAAGTTTTATTTTCAGTTATTATCTTCATCTCTACTCTTCTGCACTTTCTTTCTTTTCTATTTTTGTAGAGCACTGATCAACTAACTCTTTACATTGGGTTAGAGAGCTCTATTGTGATTCAATGGATCAATTGTAGTTCTCATTATTCTTCTTCGATTGAATTACAAGAAATTATAATTCAATCACTTAAGATTGCCAAGGAGATCAATGAGTGCATTGATTGAGGAAGAGATGGGAATGAACTTGATCCGGAGGATTGCAATATCTCTTGATCCCAATGTTCATTTTATTTTTAGTTCTTACATTTACTTTTCTTGCCATTTTACTTTTCTGCACTTTATTGCTTTCTTTACTTTTTCTGTCAATTTACATTTCCTCGTTACTTATCACCCCATTATGATTCGTCTAACTAGGATAATTAATCAACTATTGATTTCTTAATCCGTTAATCTCTGTGGGATTCGACCTCACTCTATTGTGAGTTTTACTTGATGATAATTCGGTATACTTGCCGAAGGGAAATTTGTTGTGAGACAAGTTTTCCGCACATCAGGACTCCCAGCGGCTATCCCTCGCCAAAGCAGTCTTTCTCGAGCACTTTTCCATCACTCGCCTCTTGTTAACTAACTCTACAAAACTCTTAACCTCCAGAGGTGACATAGCTCACATAACATCATCCCTTAAACCATCTTGATATTTCATGCACTTCCATTCTTCATACCTTTCAGGGGCACCATAAGAAATCCTCGAAAAGCGGCATAACTCTTCAAACTTGGTAGAATAAGCAACAACCATCATGGATCCTTGTCTCAGTTGTAGTAACTCTAACTTCTTAGCTTGTGTTATAGAGTTCGAGAAGTATTTCTTATAAAACTCCTCTCTGAACATCTCTCAGTTGATCATCACATCCCCATTTTCTTGCTACAATAGATGATGAGCATGTTACCACGAGTGTTTCACTTCTCCAACCAACTGATAAGAAGCAAATTCAACTAAATGTCCCTCAGGTACATGTTGTGCTTGTAGTACCCTTTCTATCTCTTGGAACCAGTTATCCACTGATAAACCACTATTTCATGGTTTATCTTATACTCAATTGAGTGGTTTTTATCAAGTCTTCACCCACTTATTCATATAAACTGCATGGTTTTACTATTCCTTCCTCATTTTATGAGATTTATAAAAATATGTTTCCTATGCTTTACTAATATTAAAATTTATTTGTCCTTTATTACCATCCGATGTCGTGATTTGTGTGTTGAGTATTTTCAGGTTCCATAGGGCAGGAATGGCTTAGAGGACAGAAAGGAAACATACAAAAAATGGAAGGAAAGCATAAAAATGGAGTTTTGAAGAAAAACCAGCGACGCGAACAGATGGACGACGCGACCGCGTGCCTGGCGTAAAATGCAAGCGGCGCAAACGCGTGGACGACGCGGACGCGAGACTTGAGAGAGAGAGGTTCTCTCCTCTCTCTTAGGATTAGGATTAGGATTAGGATTTCTCTCAATGTTAGGAATGCTTATCTTCATTACAGGTTCAATGTTCCTTTTATTTATTTTATCAATTTAGTTTATGAACTCTTTATGTTTAGATTGATTTTCTTTTATTAATGCGATTGAGGTATTTCAGATTTATCACTTCTTCTAATGTTTGTTATTAATTGATGTTCTAAGTTAGATCCTAACTTGATTTTGGAGTTGATTAATATTTGGAGACCCTTGAGTTGAATTACTCAAGAGTTAAATTGTAATTGGGTTTATTGTTGGCTGACTCTCTAGTCACTAACGCTAATCCTTTCCAAGGGAGAGGATTAGAACTTGTGAATAGAAATAGATTTCCAACTTACTTGACTTTTTACTTTACTTGGTAAAGGATAACTAAGCAGAAGCAAACTTCAATTATCAATTGAACTTGAGAAAAATCCAACAAGGATAGAACTTTCGATTGATCTCTCCTAATCAAGGCTTTTTATTGTTATTATTTTATTTCCTCTGCCATTTCTATTCTTACTTTTTATCTTAATTCGAAACCCCAAAACACACTTTTCCATAACCAATAATAAATCACACTTTCCTACAATTCCTTGAAAAGCAACCCGAGGTTTAAATACTTCGGTTATCAATTTATTTAGGGGTTTGTTAATTGTGACAACCAAAACTTTTGTAAGAAAGGAATTCTTGTTGGTTTAGAATCTATACTTACAACGCGAATTTATTTGTGAAAATTCTAGATCGCGCGAGAGTTTCGATTCGTCAAAATGGCGCCGTTGCTGGGGAATTGCAAATGTGTGCCTTATTATTGGTTATTGTAAATATTTTTCTTTTACTTGTTTATTTCTTTTTTTGTTTTTCCTTTTTATTTCTTATTAGCTACCATGAGTTCTCACCCCTCTCGCTTTGAGTTTGGTTCTAATATTGTTGAAGGGAATGAAAGCTATAGCAGGAACATGCATCAAGGTCAGAGCAATCAAGGATGGATGGAGCCACGAGGACTTGATCAACCCTTTAGGCAACAACACCCTCCACAGTATCACAGACGACGACCATTCTACAATGCATGCCAAGGCAATAGATACGGTGGATCCCTTTGTAGTTACCCACAAGTTCCACCCTGTGCTTATGAACCACCCTCTCAACATAGCTTTGAACCACCACACTCACAAGTTCCTTTTCACCATTCACCACTGTATGACCTTTATCCACCACAATTCCAATCCAATTACTCCCAAGAACCACCACCGCAATATCCACCATCTCCATATCCTAATCAAGAAGAACCACTTCTGTATTATGAGCCCTCTCTCCCAACCAATGAACCCTCATATCCACCCCAATCTCCAATGGATGACACCCTTTGTGTTCTTCTTCAAGGGCAAGCGAAGATGCAAAGGGATGTACTGGAACTCACTACTGCCTTAACCGAGGTAGTAAATAAATTAGCTTCCCAACATCTAAGCACTCAAAGTACTTCCATGGCTACATGTGGGGAATCAAAAGAAGAGCGAAGCATGAAGGAGACACTAGAAACTTCGGTGGACAATGAAGAGCATGGCTTTGTATTGGAACAAGTGGAGGAAGCCATAATAGTTGTAGAGGAAGAAGTGGTTGAAGATTTAGGAGATGCTGAACCTCCATGGGAATCGAGAACTGTAAAGGACTCCGCCGAAAAGTTCAAATTTGATGCCAAGGAGGATGGTGCACAACCTCCAAAGCATATACCTTGTGAAAAGTTGGACGGAACAAACCAAGAAGTTGATTCCATAGGCAGTGATGATCATGAATCAAGCTCTCCTAGTCACGAACTTACATCCGCAACTGAACTCCTTGAGCCTGAAGAACCTCATCCAAGTGAATATGAAGATGATGTCGAGGTAGATTTCTCTCAACCTCCAACTTATGACTTGAGTGACGAGGAAGACATAGAAGACTTTGATCAAGACGCAGTTGCAGTTGAAGAATTTTACAAAGAAGTGGAGGAATTTACAGAAGAATACAAGGGAGTAGAGCTTACAAAATCACTGGAAACACCTATCCCAAAGCCATTACCACCTAATACAAGCTTCAAGTGGGTAGAATCCCTAACCTTTATCTTTACTTTTCCACTTGAATATAGTTTGCTTGAAACAGATGGCCAGCTTAGAGCTCTCTGCGGCTTTAAGAGTAAAAGGGAAATGGCTCGTACTCAGAGCTAGCGTGCAAGATTCAATAAGGTTCCACGCATCAATCCGAAGTGCACGGCTTGGTATCAAGTTCAATTGAATGGATCTCGGAAGGCGTTTGGTTATCTTGGTGAGAATACAACTTCCAAACCGCCCGGCTAGAAAAATACAATTCCAGACAAAGGCGGGTGCAAAAGCAAGGTTTGGGATCTTGGAATCTACTCTGACATTCAACACCCCGGGAGCCTGAGAATCTGTTTGAAGCTGCTCGAAGGCTTTACGTGCCTTGTTTGGGACCCCGGAGGCTGTTGGAATTCCAAACATTGGTGGAGATTTCTGGATGAATTTAAGTACAAGCCACCATAACAAGAAGCTCATCAAATGTCCAACTTAAGGACTTTAACTAAAAGTGCTAGGTGGGAGACAACCCACTATGGTATGATCATTTATTTTTCAATTTTATTTCATGTTGTTTGTTTTTATTTTATTTTAATTTCATTGAACATGGAATTATTCATAGAATCTACATTAGCACTGCATATTGCATACTGCATAATCGCATTAAAAAAAAAATCACCCCACGCGAGCGCGCAGGCCACGCGTGGGCGTGAAAAGGAAATCGGCGTAAAAATCCAACGCCCAGAAAGCTGGGGTGGAATCGTGCGGCTGGTGTGCATTTAGCACAAACCGGCCCATGCGTTCGTATCCCTAATGCGAACGCGTCACTTTCACAACACTCATCCCACGCGAAAAGCGTGAGCGACGCGTCTGCGTCGCGTGGATATTATGACCCCCTAAATGGAAACAGATAGTTGCGCCAAAACGACACTGGAACTGTGCGTCTAGCACAATTCACAGCGATGCGTTTGCGTGCCTCACGCGTCCGTGTCACTCATCTTTTACCCAACTTACGCGATTGCATCAATCACGCGACCGCGTCAAACCCATTTCACCCTAGTCACGCGATCGCGTGCTCCACGCGTTCGCATGCTCCACGTGTTCGCGTGGATTTGAATCCACTAACCCCAAGTCACGCGAACCCTAACCTATCGCGTCCCCTTCCCCCCTCCTAACCATCCCTCCGCCACTGCCCCCCTCCCCCCTCGGCGGCCAACCTCAGACCGCCGTCTACCACCACTGCCGGCCACCACCACAACCCTCGCCCCAACCTTCTTTTCATCAACGCCCTTTACCCCTAACTCAACCCCAACCTCCACCACGCCCCTGCTCCACCACCGCGCCGCCGTGCCCCCTCCCAGCGCCACCGCGTCACCACCACCATCTCTCTGCCCTCACCTCTATTCATACACATACCAGGTTCCGCCGAACACCGATTTCTCTATCATCCGTAGCTAGTTGCATATTTTTGGATTCTGTTCAAATTAAGATAGTTAGAGATGCATGTTTGTAGTGGATTCTAGGTGGTTAGGTAGCTAGGATGTGGTTAGTGGATTTAGGCCTGATAATTGCACCGTTCTTGCTACTTGTTTTATCTATTTCGCAATTCTGATTTTGCTATGATGATCATATTGTTCATATATTGTTCTTCCTTGTTTCTTGCTGCTGTTACACTGCTCTTTCATGTTAATGTTATTTTTCTCTCTTTGCAGCTCTATTTCATTTTATATGAACTGATTTTTCCTGCTGTTTATTTCCCGGGTACATCCAATTTTAGCTGGAATGCTGCCCAATTTTCTGCAAATTGTTTCATTTTTACATTTATGTATTGGTTTTGGCAATTTTGAATTTTGCACTACTTAGCTACAACCAAACCAATTCATGCATGCACAGGCTAGCATTCTTATTTCTTTCGATTCGCTGGTTAATAAATTGCATTATTGATGATTTCATTTTAATTTTTGCTACTCCTGTATCTATATGAATTATCATCAATAACCTGATATCCTTGCTTTCTTGTTACCTAGGAAACCGGTCATCATGCCACTTACTTTAACTTTCTTTTTACTAACTCACCGCTTTAACTTTCTAACTTCCTTTCTCACTCCTAACAATTTTCACGTTCAAACTTCTCTTTTCGGTTTTTCACTAACTACTTTAACTTTCTAACTCAAGGCATGATCCTTGTTTTTCCTATTTAACTTGAATTCTGCTTATCATATCTTTTGGATTGCATTTTTTTCTTTTTAGACTTTTTCACTCGAATACAATCCAAATTGCACATATATTTAACTCATTTCATGCTTCTCTTGCCACTCTATGCTTATATTGCTATTATTCTATTTGCCTACTTGTTTTCCTGCTTTTGTTCTTCAATTATATCCTGGAATTTTCGCTTTACAGGATGTCTGACCCTCAATGCAAAGGAAAAGGCAAAGCAACCACTGGCAAAAGGAAAAGAGGCGAATCCTCTATGACTATCCTCGAAATTTTGCATGATGATTCCTGGCTGGAAAAGAAGTTTACCCCGTAGGAAAAGGCTGACCAGCTCCTCCACGCCACAGATCAGGTCAAATTTGCAAACATATACTATGAGCTAAAGTATCCAGTGTTTTCCACTTCCAGGAACCTGTACCTGGAAAGAACTCTAAAACTTCCAGAAGAACTACGGCAGTACACCTTCGAACAGATAAAACAGAGAGGCTGGTTCTTCTTGGAACGAAACTTGACAGAGGTCAATGCTTCCTGGGTCAGAGAATTTTACTGTAACTATTTCAAGACCTCCCTAGATGCTGTGCACCTCAGAGGGAAACAGATTTTGGTCACTGAGGAAGCTATTGAAGACATCCTCCACCTTCAGCCTAAGTCAGATCAGCCTGACGGTTGCCAAAATGCTGAAGAGCATATGAGATTTATGAGATTTGACTGGGATGCTGTCAAGCAGAGAATAGCCCTTGATCCTACTGTCCCATGGGTCATAGGAAAGAACACAGTGATACCTAAGGGAATCAAGCTGATATATCTGAATGATGAGGCTCGGCTCTGGCACCAGATTCTGAGCAACTATGTGATGCCGAGCACTCATGAGACAGAGCTGCCCGCTGCTATGATCACCCTCATCTGGTGCGTGATGGAGGGTAAGGACCTGTATCTTCCACGTTTCATCGGGTATTATATGGCCAGGGTCCATGTCTGAGGCACTCTCCCTTTCCCTTATCTGATCACCCAGCTAGGCCGCCAAGCTGACGCGCCTTGGGAGCTGGCCGATGCGAAGCCGACTACTGCAGATTGTAAGAAGATCATCCCTCACAACAGGAAGTTTCAGGCTTTAGGCTACAGACCCCCATTCCTCACCGCTTCTGATGAGGCAGCCACACCTTCAGCTGCTCTTTCTACATCCACTGCTGCATCAGCCTCATCCACTGCACATCCACCTACTCCTGAGCCCATTTATCATCTGGTTCACTGCCTCTTCGCCCGCCTAGATAGTATGGAGCGTCGCGACAAGCGACGCTATGAGCACCTCAAGTTGATGATCCGATCCGGCAGCGACATCCCCTCCGAGCTTGACACCCCTTCTGATACATCTGAGGTGGAGGCGAATGATCACGAGGAGGAGACACATGCCTAGGTTGAGCAGGCAGGACCAAAGCAGACTGCGCCACAGCGTGAGGAGCTACACCAGATCCAGGCCACAGACCCGGAGATTCCTCTACAGTCAGCGCCTCCACTGCAGCAGATAGATCCTTCTACACTTATCCAGCCTACAGACCTTCAGGCCACCTCAGAGACTCCAGCAGCCCATCCTTCCGGTGATGACACTTCTTCACACCCAGCGTGAGTGAGCATCGAGGACGATGCTATATTTTAAGTGTGGGGAGGTCGCCATCCCTGGCTTATCTTTTTGGTGAACCATTACATACTCTTCTATCTTATTTTGTTTATTTTTCTGTATTTTTATTTTTATTTTTATTTTTCAGTACTTGCACATTGTTCTTTTGCTGTATTTTTACTTTATTTCCACATTTTGCACTTTGGTTTATATCTTAGACATTTAGTTTAGTTTGCAATTCTAAACTTATTAGTTATAGAATATGTGGATTAATTAGTATAGTTTATCGTTTTAGCATATAATAGTTTGATTTAATTGAAAATAAAAAGAAGTAAACTAAAGACTTTAACAGAATCAAACATCCACACACCTCGTATATATAGCATTGCATCTTAGTTAGTTAACAACATTTCTTCAAGGAGGAACACTAAGATTTTAAGGGCCACCCTAAGATTTACATTGAGAATAATGGGAACTCTTGATTTCTACTTGCATGACATACATAATTGATATGTGGTTTTTGAGTCAAAAGAACACACAGCCTGTGAGTTTTGAGCTTAATTGTATGGTTACATTCAAACCATAAATTTCATTCCTGTGTGTTTTGCCCTTCTTTTTTCATTCTGGTGTTCTTTACTTTGTTTTAATCTATATGTCCAATATAGAATATAGATACATACCAAGAGATGATTGAGGCCATCGTTTGAATTTTTCCTCACTTATCCCAATTTAGCCTACCTTTTACATCACCCTTGTTAGCCCCCTTGAGCTTTTTAATCCCCTCTTGTTCTATAACCACATTACTAGCCTTAAGCAGAAAAACAAATTAAAATTAACCCAAGTGAATCCTTGGTTAGCTTAAGATAGTTATTGTGTACAATTTAAATGTGGGAAATTTTATGGGAACATGGAATGATAGAAAAAGTGGGAAATTAAAATTGAATAAGTTATTTGAAAATTTGGGAAGCATGCTCATGTGAATTCAAATTAATTAAATTACCATGTACATTCAGAATTAAAAAAAAATATTTTAGTAATTAAATAAGGGGATATAAAAATCACCCCTAATGCAAAATAAAAGAATCAATGCACATGGGACAAAATTCAAAAGGAAATTTGATACATGAGCATGTAACACAAAAGTAGGAAGAAGTTTGGGTAGCTAGGTAAAGCACTTTGAAATTATATAAAGTATGTATATGTTAGGTGAAATCTTAGACTAATCAAAGATTCACTTTGTTAGCTCACTTAGCCTTATACGTATACCCTTCCCTTTGCCTTGGCCCCATTACAACCTTGAAAAAGACCTCATGATTTTTTTATGTCTGTATTCAATATTTGTTGATTGGTTAGATGAAGAACAAAGTTTTAGAAAGCAAGGATAGAAAAAGAATAGAGTGATTAACCCAATAAACAGTGAGTGACTAGAGAGTAAACACAAAAATCCAGTGAGGGTTCAATAGCTCATTCCCATATATCCATGTTTAAATTGTTAATTGTCTTGCAAGTTTGTGAAATATTTTAACCCAACTCAATTGTGAACATGTTTTATTTTGGTTTAGCCTTACTTGTACATATATTATTCCTTGAAAATATGAAATAAACTAACTGCATGTAAGCTTTGTATATACATAGGTGGATAATAATTAGAATTGCATGATTCATTTAGGTAGTTGCATTTAGAATAGATTGCATTGCATGAAATTCCACCACTTTACCTTACTCTTTCTCTTGGATTTAGCATGAGGATATGCTAATGTTTAAGTGTGGGGAGGTTGATAAACCACTATTTCATAGTTTATCTTGTACTCAATTGAGTGGTTCTTATCAAGTCTTCCCCCACTTATTCATATAAACTGCATGGTTTTACCATTCCTTCCTCATTTTATGAGATTTATAAAAACATGTTTCCTATGCTTTATTAATATTAAAATTTATTTATCCTTTATTACCATCCGATGCCGTGATTTGTGTGTTGAGTATTTTCAGGTTTCATAGGGCAAGAATGGCTTAGAGGACAGAAAGGAAACATACAAAAAATGGAAGGAAAGCATAAAAATGGAGTTTTGAAGAAAAACCAGCGACGCGAACGCATGGACGACGCGACCGCGTGCCTGGCGTAAAATGCAAGTGGCACGAACGCTTGAACGACGCGGACGCGAGACTTGAGCGAAACACATACAACGCGGACGTGCAACTGACACGTACGCATGACCAGGAAAAACTCCAGATGACACGAACGCGTGACCCACGCGCATGCGTGTCAGACGCCACGTGCAGAAGCTACAGAAAATGCCCCCAGCGATTTCTGAAACACTTTTAGCCTAGATCCAAGTCTAGAAAACACAGATTAGAGGCTATAAAGTGGGGGAATGCATCCATTAAGGAGAGTCGGGGAATAATTCACAATATTAGGTTTTAGATGTAGTTTTTAGAGAGAGAGGTTCTCTCCTCTCTCTTAGGATTAGGATTAGGATTTCTCTCAATGTTAGGACTGCTTATCTTCATTACAGGTTCAATGTTCCTTTTATTTATTTTATCAATTTAGTTTATGAACTCTTTATGTTTAGATTGATTTTTTTTATTAATGCGATTGAGGTATTTCAGATTTATCACTTCTTCTATTGTTTGTTATTAATTGATGTTCTAAGTTAGATCCTAACTTGATTTTGGAGTTGATTAATATTTGAAGACCCTTGAGTTGAATTACTCAAGAGTTAAATTGTAATTGGGTTTATTATTGGCTGGCTCTCTAGTTACTAACGTTAATCCTTCCCAAGAGAGAGGATTAGAACTTGTGAATAGAAGTAGACTTCCAACTTACTTGACTTTCTTTTACTTTACTTGGTAAAGAATAACTAAGTAGAAGCAACCTTCAATTATCAATTGATCTTGAGAAAAATCCAACAAGGATAGAACTTCCGATTGATCTCTCCTAATCAAGGCTTTTTATTGTTATTATTTTATTTCCTCTGCCATTGCTATTCTTGCTTTTTATCTTAATTCGAAACCCCAAAACACACTTTTCCATAACCAATAATAAATCACACTTCCCTGTAATTCCTTGAGAAGACGACCTGAGGTTTAAATACTTTGGTTATCATTTTATTTTGGGGTTTGTTAATTGTGACAACCAAAACTTTTGTAAGAAAGGAATTCTTGTCAATCTAGAAGCTATACTTACAACGCGAATTTATTTGTGAAAATTCTAGATCGTGCGAGAGTTTCGATTCGTCATCCACCTCAATCGATTTGGTCGTACCTCTAAAGGTTGCTGGATTCACCTTCAAAAATGTAGCCAGTGTCATCGGGCCACCAACATTTCCATCTCCTATAGATTGACCTATCCTTTCCATTGCTAGATTAGTAGCCAAAACACTTGCTTGCATAGCATTTGCAAGATTAGTCATAGAAGCCAAGAACTTAACCTGATTATCAACTGATGCGCGTTCCTCATTTTCCTCCATCTACAGGTTAGACCGGGTCCACGAGTTGCCATTTGGGTCCTATCCTCAGCAAACAAGCGATATTAAGGTGATCAATCTCAATATCTCAAGTTAAGGGCTTCAAATTCCCAAGAGTATGCTCATGAACTTATGCTGTGTTTATCAATCAGATATCCTAAATAGCATATAAACACGACTCAGAGTATGCTCAGAAGCACCGTCAATCCGTCCCTCAGGGTCTACACAAACGAAGTACTCTGATACCATAATGTAACACCCTACCACATATAGCTTTATGTTTAAGTCGTAAATCAAAGGTGGTAAGGTACTACGACCTCTAAAAGTAAGATATATACATAGTATTTGAAGAAATATATGTTAACTGAGAGCCCGTGAAAAGAATAATCAAAACAAGTCTGTATCACTCGTGAAGCGATGAGAATGAAAGAGCATAACCGAGAAAACAACAGAGATAAGGAATTATATATAAATTCAAATGATAAATACATAATTAGTACTAGTATCGACCTATGAAAAAAAAGGCCGGCTAGACAAAAGTATGACAATAGTAAACATAAATCCTTTTTCTCCAAAATCAACTTCTAAGAGGGACATACAAGTTATTATAAAAATGTGGATAATATTTATATAATCTAAGTACAAAATATAAATCCCAAAATAAATCTTTTCTTTCCAAAAGCAGATCGTGCACGTTCAGCGAGGTGTGTCACATCCTGTATCTGTAGAGTAGAAATTTCCGAAATGGGTGAGAACATCATCCTTTACAGGGTTCTCAGCAGGGTAAAAGTTCTAAATAGAGACAATGTAAATACTACACGAACCTACTAGGCAACCTAAAACTCCAATAGACAAGATTCGATCCTAGGGTCCTCTCTAATCCGAACAGGGTAAATAGGCTAAACTCAACAATACTTATATACTCAATCTCGTTCACTTTTAAAAAAAGTCATTATCAAACTTAGTCTCATCTCAATAGTATCTGTTTTATTCTCAATATTTAGTCTCATCATATATAGTGATTTTGAGTTCTCAACTCTTCTTAATACAAGTCATCAGTTCTCTCATTGTCACAATGGTTCAAACTCAATAAATTTAATATCCAATTATTTTGTTCAGGAATGATAACAAACTCCAAACAAAACATCCCACAGCATCAACCGACACCAGTGTGAGGGACCTCTCAGACATTCAAACACAAGCAAGGCAAACAAATAATACACAAGTAAATTCAGGTAAAGAAATTAAATTCCTTATCGTTACACAAATAAACAAGGCATGCCAAGTAGCAAACCAAATGAAAACAACAAAAGCATTTGATGCATGTCTGTCCTACAGCCAATGAGCTCATTCGTCAATTATATAGCCAAATTCGACATGTCCGATAGCTAACCCAAATATCGTTTCTCTATACGAACGGAATGCTCAACCTTCTAGGAACTCAACCTCCTAATCAGAGAGAGATTGTGATGTAACTATAACGAATTCTCAACCTAACTCACTGCTAAAAATTGAATCGAAGGAAATCCCCATCCTTCTCCATTCAATTCCCCAATGTAGCAAAAGAAGGAATCTCTAACCCCGCTTGCCCACCGCAACAAGGGAGGGAATCCTTGACGATCGGATTCTCGCTAATTTAGAATTTTATAAAAATAATCACGTTGTACGTATAGTTTCTAAACTAACAGAAAATCCTTTCGTACAAAAATTTGTTTGTCACAAGTAACAAAACTCAATAAAATTTATAACCGAAGTATTTAAACCTCGGGTCGTCTTCTCAAGGAATTGCAGGGAGGTGTATTTATTATTGGTTATAGAAAAGGTAGAATTTTGGGTTTTTGAAATAAAGAACAAGTAATTTTAAATGGCAAGAAAAATAAATTAATAATTAGAAAATCTCTTGGCAAGGTATGAGAACTGGAAATCCTATCCTAATTATCCTTATCAGGTGTGATGAGAATTCGATTTTGCCCCCACTTAGTTAACCTTTACTAAATAAAGTAAAGTCATGTGGACTAATTAACTTGATTCCTCAAGTCCTAGTCAACTCCTATGGAAAGACTAGCTTTAGAGGGATCCAAATCAATCAGCAATCCCAATTTCCAATCAACTGCGGAGTTTGACAACTCAAGTGTCACCAATTACTCAACCAAAGCCAAAAGGGAAGAAAATCTACTCGAATGAAAATAATTTGGATTAATGAGAAGCATCAATAACTTAAATTAAAGAAAGCAATCATAAGTCTGAAATACCTCAATATGTATTAAATAAGAAAATCAATTCTAACATGGAAAGTTCATAAACCAAATTGAAAAGATAAATAACAATTAAATTAATAGAATAAATAAAAGTAGAAAATAAATTAAAGGAACATTGAACCTGGAATGAAGAGAAGTAGCCTAATCATAATAGAAATCCTAAATCCTAATCCTAATCCTAAATCATAAGAGAGAGGAGAGAGCCTCTCTCTCTAAAAACTACATCTAAAACCTAAAATTATATATATAAAAGTTGTATGAATTGTTGTTAATGAATGGATTGATTCCCCCACTTTATAGCCTCTAATCTGTGTTTTCTGGGCCGAAAACTGGGTCAAAATAGCCCAGAAATTGCCCCCCAGCAATTTCTGATACGTCCAGGTCGCTGCACAGTCACGCGGAAGCGTCTTCCACGCGTTACCGTGGATTGGGTTTTTGAAAGGTCACGCATCCGCGTGATCCACGCGTTCGCATCACCTGGCTTCAAAGAAGCTATGGAAAATTAAATATTGTTGCGAAGCCCCGGATGTTAGCTTTCCAACGCAACTGAAACCGCATCATTTGGATCTCTGTAGCTCAAGTTATGGTCTATTTAGTACCAAGAGGTCAGGCTGGACAGCTTTAGCAGTTCCTTCAGTTTCTTGTATTCCTTCCACTTTTGCATGCTTCCTTTCCATCCTCTAAGCCATTCCTACCCTATAAACTCTGAAAACACCTAACACACATATCAAGGCATCGAATGGTAATAAGAGAGGATTAAAATTATCAATTTAAAGGTCCAGGAAACATGTTCTCAATCATAGCACAAAATCAGGAAGGAAAATGTAAAACATGCATTTTGTATGAATAAGTGTGCAAAGACTTGATGAAACCACTCAATTGAGAACAAGATAAACCATAAAATAGTGGTTTATCAACCTCCCCACACTTAAACGTTAGCATGTCCTCATGCTAAGCTCAAGAGAAGCTATAAAGGAGTGAAGAGGAATGGTAACATGTATGAAACGTAACCTATCTATATGAATGCAACTACATGCAAAATGTTTCTACATACTTGGTTAAAAGTAAACAAATCTTTTAAGAACAAATATGAACTGGATTTCACTAATTCAAATCATAAAATAAAGTACAAGTAAACTTGCAAAAGAAAATAGCTCGTGAAAGCCGAGAACAAAGAATCGAGCATCGAACCCTCACTGGAAGTGTATGCACTCTAATTGCTCAGGTGTATAATGTAACGACCCAATTTTCAGTACGCCTAGGACATACCAGAAACTGAGTGCTACCAATTTGTCATCCTATATATTATCTATTATTTATTATATGAGCCTGATTCGTTGTTAAAAGCGTAGTTAGTTAGCGAGGTACTTTTTTTTTTTTTGAAAACATTTGGATTAATAGACGGATTCATTCATAATCAACTCACAGCTGATAACAGATAAAATAGTTATAAGCAACCACACATAAATACATCACAAGTAGCTAGCAACATTCAGTTATCCAGCCTTTATTAGAGTATAGACCTTTAGTTAGAACACCCCTAGGTATAGCTAGATAATAACTATATACATATACATACATACAACATCCCAGGTCCTGACCTGTTCAACAGGTCCCTAAGCTGGCACCTAGGCTAGCCTAGACTCTATACTCACCTAGTCCCTCTAAACTACTAAAGCGAGGGAAAGTACGTTCTAAGTCTTCACAACTCAAGTCAGGTGGAACGTCATCAAAAGATAGAACATCATCTGCTACTCCTCTGCACGATCAGACTTTTCCATAGGACGTCTCTCTGGTACCTTGATGAGCGGATAATTTATACGCTTTTTGGCATTTTTTTTAGTATGTTTTTAGTAGAATCTAGTTACTTTTAGGGATGTTTTCATTAGTTTTTATGTTAAATTCACATTTCTGGACTTTACTATGAGTTTGTGTGTTTTTCTGTGGTTTCAGGTATTTTCTGGCTGAAATTGAGGGACTTGAGCAAAAATCAGATTCAGAGGTAGAAGAAGGACTGCTGATGCTGTTGGATTCTGACCTCCCTGCACTCAAATTGGATTTTCTGGAGCTACAGAACTCAAAATGGCGCACTTCGAATTGCGTTGGAAAGTAGACATCCAGGGCTTTCTAGAAATATATAATAGTCTATACTTTGGCCGAGTTTAGATGACGTAAAAGGGCGTTGAACGTGAGTTCTATGCTGCTGTCTGGAGTTAAACGCCAGAAACACGTCACAAACCAGAGTTGAACGCCAGAAATACGTTACAACCTGGCGTTCAACTCCAGAAAGAGCCTCTGCACGTGTAACATTCAAGCTCAGCCCAAGCACACACCAAGTGGGCCCCGGAAGTGGATTTATGCATCAATTACTTACTTCTGTAAACCCTAGTAACTAGTTTAGTATAAATAGGACTTTTTACTATTGTATTAGACATCTTGGGACGTCTGGTTCTTAGATCATGGGGGCTGGCCTCTCGGCCATGCCTAGAACTTTCACTTATGTATTTTTAACGGTAGAGTTTCTACATTCCATATATTAAGGTGTGCAGCTCTGCTGTTCCTCAAAGATTAATGCAAAGTACTTCTGTTTTTCTATTCAATTCAATTTATTCCGCTTCTAAGATATTCATTCGCACTTCAACCTAAATGTGATGAACGTGACAATCATCATCATTCCCTATGAACGCGTGCCTAACAACCACTTCCGTTCTACCTTAGATTGAATGAGTATCTCTTGGATCTCTTAATCAGAATCTTCGTGGTATAAGCTAGATTGATGGCGGCATTCATGAGAGTTCGGAAAGTCTAAACCTTGTCTGTGGTCTTCTGAGTAGGACTCTGGGATTGAATGACTGTGACGAACTTCAAACTCGCAAGTGCTGGGCGTAGTGACAGACGCAAAAGGAGGGTGAATCCTATTCCAGTATGATCGAGAACCTCAGATGATTAGCCGTGCTGTGACAGAGCATTCGGACCATTTAAACGCCAGTAAGAAGTATCTGGCTGGCGTTCAACGCCAGAACAGAGCATGGTTCTGGCGCTGAACGCCCAAAATGGACTGCATCTGGGCGTTTGAACGCCAGAATTGCACCCTGGAGAAGAGCTGGCGCTGAACGCCCAAAACAAGCATGGTTCTGGCGTTCAACGCCAGAAATGGGCAACAAATGGGCGTTCAACGCCCAGAACAAGCACCAAT
Source organism: Arachis ipaensis (assembly GCF_000816755.2). Classification (NCBI taxonomy): domain Eukaryota; kingdom Viridiplantae; phylum Streptophyta; class Magnoliopsida; order Fabales; family Fabaceae; genus Arachis; species Arachis ipaensis. The sequence continues at coordinate 49,235,612 of NC_029790.2, read as the reverse complement.
CTGGCGCTGAACGCCCAGAGTTGTGTGCAAGGGCATTTTGCATGCCTAATTTGTTGCAAGGTTGTAAATCCTTGAACACCTCAGGATCTGTGGACCCCACAGGATCCCCACCTACCTCCACTCACTTCTTCTCACCCCTCTTTCACACAATCCCATAAACCCTCTTTCCCAAAACTCTTCACCAATCACCTCAATCTCTCTTCCCTATCACCACTTCACCACTCACGTCCATCCACTCTTCCCCATAAACCTACTTCATAAACTCCACCTACCTTCAAAATTCAAAATCAATTTCCCACCCAAAACCCATCCTTATGGCCGAACCTTACCCCCCCTCCCTTCCCTATATAAAACCCTCCATTCTTCCTCATTTTCACACAACACAACCCTCTCTTCTCTTCTTGGCCGCATACACCACTCCCTCTTCTCATCCATATTTTCTTCTTCTTCTTCTTCATCTATTCTTTCTTTTCTTGCTCGAGGGCGAGCAATATTCTAAGTTTGGTGTGGTAAAAGCATAAGCTTTTTGTTTTTCCATTACCATTGATGGCACCTAAGACCGGAGAATCCTCTAGAAAAGGGAAAGGGAAGACAAAAGCTTCCACCTCCGAGTCATGGGAGATGGAAAGATTCATCTCCAAAGCCCATCAAGACCACTTCTATGATGTTGTGGTCAAGAAGAAGGTGATCCCTGAGGTCCCTTTCAAGCTCAAGAAGAATGAGTATCCGGTGATCCGACATGAAATCCAAAGAAGAGGTTGGGAAGTTCTAACAAACCCCATCCAACAAGTCGGCATCCTAATGGTTCAAGAGTTCTATGCCAATGCATGGATCACTAGGAACCATGATCAAAGTAAGAACCCAAACCCGAAGAATTATATTACAATGGTTCGGGGGAAATACTTAGATTTTAGTCCGAAAAATGTGAGGTTGGCGTTTAACTTGCCTATGATGGAAGAGAACGCACACCCCTACACAAGGAGAGTCAATTTTGATCAAAGGTTGGACCAAATTATATTGATGTGGTGACAATACTTCTTGTTTTCTGAATGAATGCTTGAATAGTGCATATGTCTTTTGAAGTTGTTGTTTAGGAATGTTAAATATGTTGGCTCTTGAAAGAATGATGACAAGGAGACATGTTATTTGATAATCTGAAAAATCATAAAAATGATTCTTGAAGCAAGAAAAAGCAGCAAAGAACAAAGCTTGCAAAAAAAAAGAGAAAAAAAAATAGCGAAAAAAAAATAAGAGAAAAAGCAAGCAGAAAAAGCCAAAAGCTCTTAAAACCAAGAGGCAAGAGCAAAAAGCCAATAACCCTTAAAACCAAAAGGCAAGGGTAAATAAAAAGGATCCTAAGGCTTTGAGCATCAGTGGATAGGAGGGCCTAAAGGAATAAAATCCTGGCCTAAGCTGCTAAACCAAGCTGTCCCTAACCATGTGCTTGTGGCGTGAAGGTGTCAAGTGAAAACTTGAGACTGAGCGGTTAAATTCAAGGTCTAAAGCAAAAGAAGAGTGTGCTTAAGAACCCTGGACACCTCTAATTGGGGACTTTAGCAAAGCTGAGGCACAATCTGAAAAGGTTCACCCAATTATGTGTCTGTGGCATTTATGTATTCGGTGGTAATACTGGAAAACAAAGTGCTTAGGGCCACGGCCAAGACTCATAAAATAGCTATGTTCAAGAATCATCATACTGAACTAGGAGAATCAATAACACTATCTGAACTCTGAGTTCCTATAGACGCCAATCATTCTGAACTTCAATGGATAAAGTGAGATGCCAAAACTATTCAAGAGGCAAAAAGCTACAAGTCCCGCTCATCTGATTGGAGCTATGTTTCATTGATAGTTTGGAATTTATAGTATATTCTCTTCTTTTTATCCTGTTTGATTTTCGGTTGCTTGGGGACAAGCAACAATTTAAGTTTGGTGTTGTGATGAGCGGATAATTTATAAGCTTTTTGGCATTGTTTTTAGTATGTTTTTAGTAGAATCTAGTTACCTTTAGGGATGTTTTCATTAGTTTTTATGTTAAATTCACATTTCTGGACTTTACTATGAGTTTGTATGTTTTTCTGTGATTTCAGGTATTTTCTGGCTGAAATTGAGGGACTTGAGCAAAAATCAGATTCAGAGGTAGAAGAGGGACTGCTGATGCTGTTGGATTCTGACCTTTCTGCACTCAAAGTGAATTTTCTGGAGCTACAGAACTCAGAATGGCGCTCTTCCAATTGCGTTGGAAAGTAGACATCCAGGGCTTTCCAGAAATATATAATAGTTCATACTTTAGCCGAGTTTAGATGACGTAAAAGGGCGTTGAATGCCAGTTCTACGCTGCTGTCTAGAGTTAAACGCCAGAAACACGTCACAAACCAGAGTTGAACGCCAGAAATACGTTACAACCTGGCGTTCAACTCCAGAAAGAGCCTCTGCACGTGTAACATTCAAGCTCAGCCCAAGCACACACCAAGTGGGCCCCGGAAGTGGATTTATGCATCAATTACTTACCTCTGTAAACCCTAGTAACTAGTTTAGTATAAATAGGACTTTTTACTATTGTATTAGATATTTTGGGACGTCTGGTTCTTAGATCATGGGGGCTGGCCTCTCGGCCATGCCTGGACCTTTCACTTATGTATTTTTAACGGTAGAGTTTCTACACTCCATAGATTAAGGTGTGGAGCTCTGCTGTTCCTCAAAGATTAATGCAAAGTACTACTATTTTTCTATTCAATTCAACTTATTCCGCTTCTAAGATATTCATTCGCACTTCAACCTGAATGTGATGTGATGCGCATAAACTTGTTATGCTACGATTTAGGAAATTGCACGATCGGCAAAATTCCTTCCGGCAAGTGCACCGGTTATCGTCAAGTGAAAACTCACAATAGAGTGAGGATTATTATTAAATTTCGAAAACTCCATAACCTTTTTATATCCGCCTGACTGAGATTTACAAGGTGACCATAGCTTGCTTCATACCAACAATCTCCGTGGGATCGACCCTTACTCACGTAAGGTTTATTACTTGGACGACCCAGTGCACTTGCTGGTTAGTTGTATCGAAGTTGTGAATGAAAAACGATTTATTAAGACGTGCGTACAGAGTTTCTGGCACCATTGCCTGAGATCACAATTTCGTGCACCATACCTCATGAAGTATCCACAAAATAGGAATCTCGTACACAGGATTTAGGTTAAAGTGCGCATACGAAGGGGTGCAGACGTTGGCTGGTCTCATCGTATTTACATATAATCAGAGAACGATATTCACCCTAGACTCAGAAGACTATCTAGAGCAGAATCCTCTTCTTGCGAACGGTCATCAGCGAACTATTGTATGGTACTCTTACTTCCATCTGAAGGGGGAAGGGAGAGAGAAGGGGTAAGAACTGGGGAGTTCTTAGTAGGGTAGGGGTTATTAGTTACGTTCATTAATTCTATGTTGTTTAGCAGACTATTAGCAGAATACAAGGAAGCAGTAATTAGAAAACACAGATAAGTAGAGAAGATAGAGAAAACAGATAGCAGAACACAAACAAAAGAATACAAGAAATATCACAAGTGCAGAGAATGGAATACAAACAAGGAAAGCATACATTCATACCACAAACATAACAAAGGAAATGCGCAACCAAGTATGATGCATGTCTAGCCCTAGTGCAGGTAATGAGCTCATCTGTCGGTTACTAACCCGCTCCCGACGTTATCCAGCAACCTCTGTCTGGATAAGGCTTTCCTATTGGCTATACCCCTGTGTACAGGAAATAACTCCTCTGCCACCACAGGGTCCACTGCACACAGGAAATAACACATCTGCCACTGCAGGGATGTACGCCGACACACCTTCTGTATACAGGAAATAACCCCTCTGCCACTACAGAAATGGATCAGGTGGTCACGGTACTTCTGTAGCAGGAAATAACCCCTTTGCCTTACAGAAATAAATATGGATCTGTACCGTAGGAAAGCGTTCTCAGTGATCACACCATTATCTATCTGATTGCCTCACTGCAGCAGATGATGATACAAGTATATCTGGAGTTGTCTTAACGCAACAAATGAATAAAAACATCTCTTGGGTTGCCTCAAGCAACAAATAAATATCTCTTGGGTTGCCTCAAGCAACAAATAAATATCTCTTGGGTTGCCTCAAGCAACAAATCATCACATAATCATTCTCATTATTCATCATCATTTTCACATTTTTATGCAGTACCTCTTTCTTTCTCTGTTCAATCACACTGTACAAACTTTACATCTTTCACTTTTACAACATCTTAATTCAAACCATTTCTCTTTATCACATTAATCTTTTCTCTTTGTCTTTTTACTTTGCTCTGATTACTCTTTTCTCTGTATCCTTTTATTCTGCTCTGGTTACTCTGTTCTCTGTGTTTCTTTACTCTGCTCTGATTTTTCTGTTTAACGTATGTATTTAAAGCTTCTCACCTTAGACTTGCTGGAAATTCACGTTTTTTGGCTCTCAAGTCAAGTTAAGCATGATTCCTAAGGAAGAACATCAAGAAAACACATGTTTAAGCATGTTTCCTTGAAAACCGAATTGAAATGGGAGGGAGACAGCTATCTCACCTTATTTCCATCCTTGATAAGTTACATGGTTATGTAGAGGAAGAAGAGAGGATCATTTTGGTGAAATTGGAGTTTTGATTTGAGTTTTAGTTCAGAAAAAATCAAACTTTGAAGATTAAGTGTTCATGAAAGTTTCTCTCTTTTCTCTCTTGTTATTTTCGGCCAAAATGATGAAATAAGACAGCCTTGGAGGTCTTGGCGGTGTAAGGTGAGTTGTGATTGGTTGGCTTGGAGGTGGATTAAAATAATATTAAAATATCTCTGGTGTACAACTACTAAAACTAGGTGTATCGGAACACTCATAAAAACATCTCTAAAAATTATTTTCTGAGCTACTAGCATAAATGAAACTAGTAACATATATATTATGAGAATAGTACATGTATAATGAGGCCTTAGCATTGCTAAATTCATCAGAGAGTGTTGGTGCTAAGCTACGCCAGTAAACCGTAAACCCGGTTAAACCGATTTTCTGTTTTTAACTAAAACTGACCACTAACCTTATAATATTATTCAAGAAGCTTCTAATACTAATATAATGATAATATCATCCTATTATCTCTCTTCTCTCATAAATCGAGTCTGGTTCGTCAAATTGAGACTATTTACAAAAAACCAAATCAAAACTTCTAACCGATACGGTTCAAAAACCAGGTTCTTCGTGACCGCGTTATCGAGCTTGTCTCGGAAAAGGTTCTAACTTAAAGATGACATAATGACAATGAGGATTGAGATACTTGATGATATATCAAAGGTTTTCCCCTTACTGATCTTCCGGAGAAATCCGTACTTTCAGAAAAGATTTCGCGTTCTCGAAAACCGGGGTTGTTACATTCTACCCTCCTAAAAGAAAATTTTGCCCTCAAAGTTCCAGTTACTTGAGAATAGATGCGAGTAATCAGCTCTCATCTTATCTTCCAATTCCCAAGTGTGCTCTTCTTCTCCTTTTGGTTCCCATGCTACTTTGACTAAGTGAACAGTCTTGCCTCTTAGTTGCTTATCACTTCTTTCTACGATCTGAACTGGTGATGCTTGATATGTCAAATCATTTTATAACTGTACTGTTTCTGGTTGTGAAACGTGACTATCATCGGGAACATATTTCTTAAGTTGCGAGACATAAAAAAACATCATGAAGGTTTGATAAATAAGGAGGAAGGGCTATTTGATAAGCTACTAGACCGACTCTTTTAAGTATTTGGAAAGGTTCTATGTATCGTGGGTTAAGCTTCTTAGTCTTAAGGGCTCTACCTATTCCAGTAATCGAAGTTACTTCTAGAAAGACATGATCTCCCTCACTAAACTCTAAGGGTCTACGTCTATTATCGGCATAGCTCTTTTGACGGCTCTGTGGTCTGGATCTTCTGGCGAATCCCCTTTGTCTTCTCAATAGTTTCTTGCACTAAGTCTGGACTTAAGACACTAGCTTCTCCGTCATCATTCCAACACAATGGTGTCTGACATCTCCTTCCGTAGAGAGCTTCATATGGTGCCATCCCGATACTTTATTGGTAACTATTGTTGTAGACGAACTCGACCAATGGCAAATACCTATCCCAATTACCCTGGTTATCCATCACACAAGATCTTAACATGTCTTCCAATGTCTGGATCGTTCACTCTGATTGTCCGTCTATCTGAGGATGGTATGCTGTACTCATATGCAATTCTGTTCCTAAAGCTTTCTGGAAAGCTCCCCAGAATCTGGAAGTAAACCTCGGATCTCGATCTGAAACAATTGACGAAGGTATCCCGTGCAATTTTATAATTTCTTGAATATATAGCCGTGCTAGCCTTTCTAAAGTATAGTCAACTCGAATCGGAAGAAAATGTGTTGATTCTGTTAACCTGTCCACAATCACCCATATAGCATCGTGTCCTGTTGAGGTCCTTGGCAATCCCGTGACAAAATTCATAGTGATCTGCTCCTATTTCCATTATGGTATTTCCAAGGGTTGTAGGGTTCCTGACGGTTTCTGGTGTTCCACCTGATGACAAGTCATCTTAGCCTAGTTTCACTAGCCTTTTTCTTTTGTTTTCGATTGATTTATGCACTTTCTTGAGCCATAAGCAAGCCAATTCGGTAGATTTCCATGTTTCCTTTGATTCAATCAACCATGTATGAATTAATGCAATTTCATGAGAATTTATGCTATAATTGTCATATATTATGAAAGAATAACAAACTCATGATTTTAAGCAAAGCTTTGATGTGTTTGGTTGATTGATGATAAGTGAAAAGAGTTTTGAAGAAGGTTGAAGAAGGAAGGAATGGCTAGGAGCAAGAGAGAACAAAAAGTTTGAGCAAAAGTTTGCCTCAAACTTTAGCTCAAACTTTTAAAAGAGTTGAAAACACTCCAGAGGAAAAAAAGCTTGAGCAAAAGTTTGACCTCAAACTTTAGCTCAAGCTTTTGGGAAAAAAGCTTGAGCAAAAGTTTGACCTCAAACTTTAGCTCAAACTTTTGGGAGAAAAGCTTGAGCCAACGTTTGCCTCAAACTTTTTGGCAAACGTTGGCATCACAAAATCAATACCCTGGAGGAAAAAGCTTGCACCAACATTTGAGGTCAAACTTTTGCTCAAACGTTGGCGCCACACTTGCACACCCTGGAGGAAAAAGCTTGCGCCAACGTTTGAGCTCAAACTTTTGCTCAAACGTTGGCACAACACACATTTACAAGGGGGCCAACGTTTGAGCAAAAGTTTGACCTCAAACTTTGGCTCAAAGGTTGGTAGCAGCAAGGTGAAGCCATCTGGTATAAAAAGTTTGAGTAAAAGTTTGACCTCAAACTTTTACTCAAACTTTTACTCAAGCTTTTATGTTTTTCAACCCGGTTCACAATGGATCTTTCTCCAACTCCAAGAGCAATCAACCAAGGCCTTTATCAACCCAATTCCATCAAGAACAAAGGCCCAATTCAAGGCTTGAAGACCATTTGAAGAAAGTGTATAAATAGCTTAGGATTTAAGTTCTCAGGGGAGTTTTTTTCTTTCCTTTGAGAATTTTCCGTTTTGAGTTGTCTTGAGTTTCTGAATTTCGGAGAGGATAATTGAATTCTCTTCTTCTTAGTTTTCTCATTTTCAATTTCAATTACATTTGTCTTGGATCTTGGGTTGAAGAATTGAGGAAATTCTGTCTCAATCTCACCTTGAGATCTCTCTGTCTCGCTTTACTGCAACTTTTGGAATTTGAATTTGGTTTTGCTTCTTCTACTGCTTGATCTTTAAATTCTCTTGCAATTGATTTCTGGATTGGATCTAGAAAGGCATTGAGATCTAGACTTGGTTATCTAGTCTCTTGGGTCCTGAGATCTGAAATTCCCTTTTTATTTCTCTATTGAACGCTTCTTCAAGCGATTTACATTTTCTGTTTGAGATCTATTGCAATTAAATCCATCTTTTACTTCCCTGCTTGTTGCAATTTTACTTTTCCTTGTTTAAATTTTGCAAATCCAGTTCCCAATTCCTTTTACAATTCAAGCCATTTACATTTCTTGCACTTTAAGATTCTGCAATTTACATTTCTTGCAATCTAAGTTTTTGCAATTTACATTACTTGTTCTTTAAGATTCAGCATTTTATTTTCTGTTCTCTTTAATTTCATGCAATTTACCCATTCCCTTTACTTTCCATGCAATTTAAATTCTGTTAATCACAAATCACTCAACCAAATCTTGATTCGCTTGACTAAATCAACCACTAAACTAAAATTTCTCAATCCTTCAATCCCTGTGGGATCGACCTCATTCCCGTGAGTTATTATTACTTGATACGACCCGGTGCACTTGCCGGTTAGTTTTGTGTGTTTGGAATTCATTTTCCAAAAATACACATCAAGTTTTTGGCACCGTTGCCGGGGATTGAAATAGATTGACAATGATTACGTGAAGTGGAGATCTAGATCAAGCACTTTTTATTTTCTGTTTCTCAAATTTTTTACTAACACACTAACTGTTTGAATTTTTGCTTAAGCTAACCAAACTTCATTCTGGCAACAGATCGAAGTGTTACTGGTGGTGTTTCTTTTGTTTAGTTTGTATGTCAGGTACAGGGAGATCCATTCCTATTTTATCTGAAACTGACCAGAGAACTCTTAGAAGGTTAAGAAGAGCTGAAATAGGGAAAAATATTGTTGGAGAGGAAGAATCTGAGGAAGAATATCACGAGATGGAAGGAGATCCATCTAATCCAGGAGGAGGGGTTGACAATAACCCACAGCAGAGGAGAGTATTGGCCTCCTATACCTTTGCAAATGCCAGACATTGTGGAAGCAGCATTCTCAACCCTAATGTCAATGCAAATAACTTTGAACTGAAGCCACAACTCATTACATTGGTCCAAAACAACTGCTCGTTTGGGGGAGGACCATTGGAGGATCCAAATCAACATCTATCTACATTCTTAAGGATTTGTGACACTGTCAAGTCCAATGGCGTGAATCCTGAAACTTACAAGCTCCTGCTGTTCCCGTTCTCATTAAGGGACAAGGCCGCACAATGGCTTGAAAGTTTTCCCCAAGGAAGCATCACTAGTTGGGATGACTTGGTAACTAAATTTCTAGCCAAATTCTATCCACCTCAAAGAGTCATCAGGCTAAAAACTGAGGTGCAAACATTCACACAATTGGACGCTGAAAATCTGTATGAAGCATGGGAGAGATACAAGGCTCTGCTGAGGAAATGTACACCAGAAATATTCACTGAGTGGGACAAGCTACAGAACTTCTATGAAGGACTCACTCTAAAGGCTCAAGAATCACTTGACCACTCAGCTGGAGGATCATTGCAACTGATGAAAACAGCAGAAAAAGCTCAAAATCTTATTGACATTGTGGCCAACAATCAATATTTCTTCGCTCATCAAAGAAATCTCCAACCATCACAAAGGAGAGGAGTAATGGAGCTAGAAGGAGTGGACTCAATCTTGGCTCAAAACAAGATGATGCAGTAGCAAATTCAACAACAATTTGAGCAAATGGCCAAGAGGATTGATAGCCTCCAAGTTGCAGCAGTTAACACAAGCCAACCATCATCCACATGGGGGCAAAATGAAGAAACTCAAGAGGAGCAGCAGCAAGAACAAGTCCAATACATGCATAACCAAAATTCTGGACAGAATGAAGTGTATGGTGACACATACAATCCATCCTGGAAGAACCATCCAAACCTCAGATGAGGAGATAATCACAACCAGAACCAACAACCATGGCAGAGGAACTCAAACCAAAACACTTCAAGAAACAACCAAAACCACAACCAGCAGCAAACTAACCAAAACCCCTACAGAAAGCCTCAAAACAACTACCCCAACCCCAACCATTACCAATCTAATAACCAACCCACCAACCAAAATATCCACCATCCACCATCCACATCTCATAACCCACCACAAGCATCACCTGAATCTCAAAGACTCACCAACTTGGAAACCTTGATAGACAAAATATGGAAACAACAAGAAATGACAACCAAGAACCATGAAGCCTCCATGAAGAACCTAGAGAGGCAAATTGGGCAAATCTCCAAACAGATTTCTGTTGAGAAACCTTCAAGCTCACTGCCGAGTGACACAATCCCAAATCCTAAGGAAGAATGCAAGGCAATACAATTAAGGAGTGGGAGAACATTGATGAGCAACAATGACACTACAAAGAAGCAAGTAGAGAGCAGCAAAAGACCAATAGAAGAGGAACAGCCAACACACACAGAGGAAGCCAATGATGATGATGCAATGGCAAGCAAGCAAGCTTCAAAACAAACTCAAGAAAAGGAGGAAGAATCAAAAATTCCAAAAAAGGAGAATGAAGCAATTGAAGAGCCAACCAAAAATCAAAAGCAACAAGCAGAGAAGACCTTTGTACCTCCACTGCCATATCCCCAGAGATTCAACAAGGAGGCAAAGGACCAACAATTTCACAAGTTCCTTGAGACTTTCAAAAAGCTGGAGATCAATATTCCCTTGGCTGAAGTACTTGAGCAAATGCCTCTGTATGCCAAGTTTTTGAAGGAGCTTATCAACAAGAAAAGAAGTTGGGATGAGAAAGAGACCATACTGCTTATTGAGGAATGCAGGGCTTTGATTCAAAAAGGGCTTCCTCCTAAGCTTGAAGACCCTGGGAGCTTTTTGCTGCCTTGTACCGTTGGGGAATTAACCATCACTAAGGCAATGTGTGATCTAGGAGCAAGTATTAACTTAATTCCCTCCTCTTTGGTAAAAAAACTGCATATAGAGGAAGTTAAACCGGTACAGATGTCTCTAGAGCTGGTAGATAAATCAGTGGTATACCCCAGGGGTGTAATTGAAAACCTTCTAGTCAAGGTGGACAAATTCATATACCCTGCAGATTTTGTGGTTCTATATTCAGATGAGCATGAAAGTAACTCCATCATACTTGGGAGACCGTTCTTGCCCACTGCCAGGGCTATCATAGACGTAGAGCAAGGAGAATTAACTCTCAGAATGCATGATAAGAGTGTCACTCTGAAAGTAGTACCAGAAGCACAGTTCAGTGATGAAAAGAAAGACTATATGGAACTCGACAAGGAAGAATCACAGTTAAAGAAAGAAAGCAACAAGGTGATTCACAGCAACATCCCAAGGCAAAAGATTGTGCAGAATGATGAAGAAGTTCAAGAGGATATTGGAGTATTAACCACCGAGAAGAGAGATCTCCAAAGTGAGCCTACGGCCAAAAGAGAAAGATCAACAAAAGAAAGGAAGAAACACAGAAACAAAAAAAAAGAGGTTGGAAGAACAGAAAGATTCCAACAGAAGGGCTTTCCAAAGGTGATAAAGTGCAATTGATTTATCAACAACTAGGAGCAAGCCAACAGACTGAGGATTACTACACTGTCAGCAATATACTCTCATTAGAGCATGCTGAAATTGAACACCAAGGAAAAAAGAGGAGGATCACAGTCAGGGGAGACAAGTTGAGGCACTACAATCATCAACCACCATAAAAGAAAGCCCCAATGTCGAGTTAATGACAATAAAGAAGCGCTTGTTGGGAGGCAACCCAACTTGAGGTAATTTTCTTTTCATAGCTATTTCAATAAAAAGGTTAAATGATTGGTATGTATTGCAAGGAGCTAAGTTTGGTGTTTCACACCAAAACAATTTAAGGGAGAATAAAGGATTCTAAGTTTGGTGTTCCACCAAAATCTCATTTAAAAGCACATTCTCACCTTCTGCACAAAGGGTTACTAGCTCCAAGCAATCTGATAAATCATTTAATCATTGTCTGTTTCTAGTTTTATTACCTTTAGCAAAGACTTAGGCTTTCACATATGGTTATTTTAATGCATAAGAAACATGGCAAGGGGCTAAGTTTGGTGTTCACACACCAAAGTAAGTTCAAACGCCTACAGGAAAGTCTTGCACACTAACCAGTCATCTAAGGGCTTGAGAAACAAGCAACTTCCATTAACACTGCAGGAATTCAATCACTCTCTTGGGAGGACTACACACCATTAGCTGAGAGAAAGAAGAAGAAGCCACCAAGAGGTTGTATTGTCACTTAACTCCATCAGCATTGAATTGCTCTAAATTGGAAGTGTGAATATGCCCATCTTAACAGTAACTGTTAGTGTAATAGTATGTACATCATTTCTGTTTCAATTTAAAATAAGTAAGCTAGTCCTAAGTGTGTGCTTGTGTGTTTACTTTTACTTAACAAAAAGCATGCTTCAATAAAAGAAATGTTTGAATGTGAAGTGAGATAGTTCTCTGTTAGATAGAAGTATAATAAAAGTAAGTGGTGGTATGTGTGAATAAGAGAACTAGGATGTCTCCTTCTAAGTAGAAAGTGGCCTACTGTCTATGAATCTCAATCAAATAAAAGTCGTTGGTTAAAAAGAAAAACAAACAGAGAAAAGAAAAATCCAAAAATGGGCAACAGAACAAAAGAAAATAAAAAGAAACAAAGCTAGACACCAATAGCTTGAACCTTAGAATATATGCATGTGGTGTCTTTGTACTAGGATCTGCTTGGATAGTGTTTCTTCTCAATAATTCTTTTCTTGCTTGGGGACAAGCAAGCTTTAAGTTTGGTGTTGTGATGACAAGTCATCTTAGCCTAGTTTCACTAGCCTTTTTCTTTTGTTTTCGATTGATTTATGCACTTTCTTGAGCCATAAGCAAGCCAATTGGGTAGATTTCCATGTTTCCTTTGATTCAATCAACCATGTATGAATTAATGCAATTTCATGAGAATTTATGCTATAATTGTCATATATTACGAAAGAATAACAAACTCATGATTTTAAGCAAAGCTTTGATGTGTTTGGTTGATTGATGATAGGTGAAAAGAGTTTTGAAGAAGGTTGAAGAAGGAAGGAATGGCTAGGAGCAAGAGAGAACAAAAAGTTTGAGCAAAATTTTGCCTCAAACTTTAGCTCAAACTTTTAAAAGAGTTGAAAACACTCCAGAGGAAAAAAAGCTTGAGCAAAAGTTTGACCTCAAACTTTAGCTCAAACTTTTGGGAAAAAAGCTTGAGCAAAAGTTTGACCTCAAACTTTAGCTCAAACTTTTGGGAGAAAAGCTTGAGCCAACATTTGCCTCAAACCTTTTGGCAAACGTTGGCATCACAAAATCAATACCCTGGAGGAAAAAGCTTGCGCCAACGTTTGAGGTCAAACTTTGGCTCAAACGTTGGTAGCAGCAAGGTGAAGCCATCTGGTATAAAAAGTTTGAGTAAAAGATTGACCTCAAACTTTTACTCAAACTTTTACTCAAGCTTTTATGTTTTTCAACCCGGTTCACAATGGATCTTTCTCCAACTCCAAGAGCAATCAACCAAGGCCTTTATCAACCCAATTCCATCAAGAACAAAGGCCCAATTCAAGGCTTGAAGACCATTTGAAGAAAGTGTATAAATAGCTTAGGATTTAACTTCTCAGGGGAGTTTTTTTCTTTCCTTTGAGAATTTTCCGTTTTAGTTTTGCTGAGAGCTTTTGGTTTTGAGTTGTCTTGAGTTTCTGAATTTCGGAGAGGAGAATTGAATTTTCTTCTTCTTAGTTTTCTCGTTTTCAATTTCAATTACATTTGTCTTGGATCTTGGGTTGAAGAATTGAGGAAATTCTGTCTCAATCTCACCTTGAGATCTCTCTGTCTCGCTTTACTGCAACTTTTGGAATTTGAATTTGGTTTTGCTTCTTCTACTGCTTGATCTTTAAATTCTCTTGCAATAGATTTCTGGATTGGATCTAGGAAGGCATTGAGATCTAGACTTGGTTATCTAGTCTCTTGGGTCCTGAGATCTGAAATTCCCTTTTTATTTCTCTGTTGAACGCTTCTTCAAGCGATTTACATTTTCTGTTTGAGATCTATTGCAATTAAATCCATCTTTTACTTCCCTGCTTGTTGCAATTTTACTTTTCCTTGTTTAAATTCTGCAAATCCACTTCCCAATTCCCTTTACAATTCAAGCCATTTACATTTCTTGCACTTTAAGATTCTGCAATTTACATTTCTTGCAATCTAAGTTTTTGCAATTTAGATTACTTGTTCTTTAAGATTCAGCATTTTATTTTCTGTTCTCTTTAATTTCATGCAATTTACCCATTCCCTTTACTTTCCATGCAATTTAAATTCTATTAATCACAAATCACTCAACCAAATCTTGATTCGCTTGACTAAATCAACCACTAAACTAAAATTGCTCAATCCTTCAATCCCTGTGGGATCAACCTCACTCCCGTGAGTTATTATTACTTGATACGACCCGGTGCACTTGCCGGTTAGTTTTGTGTGTTTGGAATTCATTTTCCGAAAATACACATCACCACCTTCACCTTCTGGCAGGTTAAACATTTTGAGACATAATCAGCTACCTCTTTCTTCAAGCCCGGCTACCAGAACATTTGTTTCAAGTCCTTAATACATCTTTCTTACTCCAGGATGAATAGAAAATATACTTTGATGAGCTTCTGCAAGAATCCTTTGCCGCAAATCTCCAGAGCTAGGCACACAAATTCTGTTCTTATATCTCCAGAGGCTGCTACGATCTAGTCTTACAGCTTCTAGTTCCTCTACTTTCATCCGTCTCAGGATCGTCATCATTTTTGAATCCCATGCTTGTGCTTGCTGAATCCTAATCTTAAAATCTGGTGTTATATGAAATTGGGCCAAACGGACTCCACTTGACGTCTCAGTCATAGCCAACTTAAGGTTCTCAAATTCCGCGAGTAACTTTTCTTCCTTTATCATCATCCAAGAGATATTTAAATTCTTCCTGCTCAAAGCGTCTGCCACCACGTTCGCTTTTCCTGGGTGATAACTTAACTTAAAATCATAGTCCTTCAGGAACTCCATCCACCTTCGCTGTCGCATATTAAGATCCTTCTGGTCAAAGATATACTTTAAACTTTTGTGGTCAGAGAAAACTTCTAATTGAGCGCAATACAAATAGTGTCTCCAGATCTTCAGAACAAACACTACTGCAGCCAACTCCAAGTCATGCGTCGGATAATTTCGTTCATGAGGTCTCAGCTGCTGGGAAGCATAAGCCACCATATTTTTGTCTTGGATCAGCACACATCCAAGTCCTTTATGAGAGGCGTCACAGTATACTTCAAAAGGTTTCTGCGGGTTGGGTAGTACTAATACAGGTGCAGTTGTTAACTTCTCCTTAAGCATCTTGAAACTTCTATCACACTCAGCCGTCCAAACGAACAGAACTTCCTTTCATGTAAGGTAAGTCAGAGGTAAGGCTATCTGTGAAAACCCTTTAATAAACCTCCGGTAATATCCAGCAAGTTCGAGAAAACTCCGAACTTCTGTAACGGTCGTAGGTGGTTCCCATTGCACTACTGCTTCAATTTTTGAAGGATCCACTGCAATTCCTCCCTGTGATATAACATGTCCCAAAAATGCCACCTTCTCTGTCCAGAACTCGCACTTTGATAGTTTAGCATATAACTTCCGAGTCCTTAGTATCTGCAATACAGTCCTTAGATGATCTTGATGCTCTCTTTCTGTCTTCGAATAGATGAGAATATCGTCTATGAAGACTATTATGAACTGGTCAAGGTACGGACGGAAAATACGATTCATGTAATCCATGAAAATCACAGGAGCATTAATTAGTCCAAATGACATAACCGTATACTCATAGTGACCATATTGAGTTCTAAATGTAGTCTTCGGTATATCTGACTCTTTCACTCGAATCTAGTGATAGCCCGATCGCAAATCAATCTTTGAAAACACAGTTGCACCTTTTAACTGATCCATCAAATCATCTATTCGTGGAAGTGGGTACTTGTTCTTGATAGTGACTTTATTTAACTGTCGGTAATCTACACAAAGTCACATTCCACCATCCTTCTTCTTTACTAGCAACACCGGAGCTCCCCAAGGTGATGCGCTGGGACGAATAAATATTTTTTTTTCCAAGTAGCTCATCCAACTGCTTCTTCAACTCTGCAAGTTCCAGTGGTGACATCCGGTACGGTGCTATGGAAATCAGTCCGGTTTCAGGTACAAGTTCAATGCTGAATTCTATCTCTTGCTGAGGAGGAAACTCAGGTATGTCGTCCGGGAAAATATCAGGAAATTCCTTCACCACTTGGATTCGTTCTAAGCTTAGTTCACTATCATTCGAGCTAGCCACTAACAGAACGTACCCCTCACAATCACTCTCGTCTAATGCAACTCTTACAGAATTCCGATATAAAGTATGAGACAGAAATGGTTTAATATCTAAACTATCAGACAGAATAACAGCAATTCTTTCATAGCAATCAAGGAAAACATGATACTTAGATAACCAATCTAACCCTAGAATAACTTCTAAACCACATAGAGGCAAACAGATTAGATCATGTATAAAAGTTCTGTTCCTAATAGTGAATGGTACTTGCAGGCACACTAAACTAGTCAAAGCATTTTGGGATGCAGGTGTATGGACAATCAGATCAAAGTTCAACTCAGAGAAATCTAGTCCCAACGCACGAGCAACAGTTAAAGAAATAAAGGAATGCGATGCACCCGAGTCATACAGTACAGTTAGAAATCGATCTTTGACAATACACTGACCTTGGATCAGGGCGTCTGATTGCATAGCATCATCAGCAGTCATGGCAAACACTCGACCTTGTTGCTGGGTTCGCACTAGATTTCGAAAAAAATTTCTTGGATACATCCTAGCTGTGTGTCCAGATTCCTCACAAGTAAAATAAGCATTCGTTCCTTATAGCATCCAAATATAACATAACCATAACCATGGAGATCATAACAACTATGAGGATAGTTGTGCCTCGCATCGATTCGCCATTCGGAACTCGATTAAACTATGTCTATTCGCAGTTATTAAGGTCCTATCCACACCAAACAATCAACATTAAGGTGATCAGTCTTAATATTTCAAGTAAGGCACGAACATTCCCAAAATGAGCACTGGTGCACGAAATTGTGATACATATCCATGGCTTCAAAGGCCTGGTGCTCTGATCTAGTTTTATTGTCTGTCACAACTTCGATACAACTAACCAGCAAGTGCACTGGGTCGTCCAAGTAATACCTTACGTGAGTAAGGGTCGAATCCCACGGAGATTGTTGGTATGAAGCAAGCTATGGTCACCTTGTAAATCTCAGTCAGGCGGATATAAAGTGATAATGGTGTTTTCGAATAATAAATAATAGAACAGGGATAGAGATACTTATGTAATTCATTGGTAGGAATTTCAGATAAGCGAATGGAGATGCTTTTTGTTCCTCTGAACCTCTACTTTCCTGCTATCTTCATCCAATCAGTCTTACTCCTTTCCATGGTTGGCTTTATGCAAGGGCATCCTGCTTCCACAAGAATGTTCTTATCCTTGCTCCTGCTCATATGACAAGGAAGAATGGCCAGAAAAATGATAATAATAATAGAGATCCTTTATACCACCGTATATGGATCCCTGTGTGAGTGGAAGAAAAGAGGGGAGATAATGAATGTGATGTAAAGGAAGAAATGCAACTGTACGAATGGAAAGAGATGTGAGATGAGATGTTAGGATATGAATGAATAAATAGAATAGGATGGGGGAGGTATAATTTTCGAAAATTATTTTGAAAAGGAGTTAATGATTTATGAAAATAGTTTTTTTTTGAAAAATGTTTAGTAAATTTTTTTTTTTTAAATTTAAAAATAAAAATAATTAGTTAATAAAAAAGAAATTTTGAAAAAGGGGGAAGATATTTTCGAAAATGAGAGAGAGAGAGTTAGTTAGGTAGTTTTGAAAAAGTTAAGAAACAAACAAAGAGTTAGTTAGTTAGTTGAAACAATTTTTGAAAAGATAAGAAGTTAGGAAGTTAGAAAAGATATTTTGAAAAGATATTTTTGAAAAAGATAAGATGAGAAGATATTTTTGAAAAGATATGATTGAGATTAGTTTTTGAAAAAGATTTGATTTTTAAAATCTCAATTAATGACTTGATTCATAAAAAAATCACAAGATATGATTCTAGAACTTAAAGTTTGAATCTTTCATAACAAGCAAGTAACAAACTTCAAATTTTGAATCAAAACATTAATTGTTTATGTTATTTTCGAAAATTTGATCTAAAATTAAGAAAAAAGATTTTTGAAAAATATTTTTGAAATTTTCGAAAATAATTAAGAATTTTGAAAAAGATTTGATTTTTAAAAAAGATTTTGAAAGAGATAAGATTTTCAAATTGAAAATTTGATTTGACTCATTGGCAACAACTTGATTTTAAAAATTTTTGAAAAAGTCAATCCAAATTTTCGAATTTGATGAGAGAAAAAGGGAAAGATATTTTTTTTTATTTTTGAAATTTTTATGAAAAACATGAAAAATATGCAATGCATGAAAGTTTTAGATCAAAACAATAAATGCATGCAAGAACGCTATGAATGTCAAGATGAACACCAAGAACACTTTGAATGTCATGATGAACATCAAGACACAATTTTGAAAAATTTTTAATGCAAAGAAAACATGCAAGACACCAAACTTAGAATTCTTTAATGCTTAGAAACTAAGAATTCAAGAATGCATATGGTAAACATGGAAAGACACAAATAAAAAAATCATCAAGATCAAACAAGAAGACTTACCAAGAACAACTTGAAGATCATGAAGAACACTATGAATACATGCAATTTTCGAAAAATGCAAGATGCATATGCAAGTGACACCAAACTTATGATATGACTCAAGACTCAAACAAGAAACAGAAAATATTTTTGATTTTTATGATTTTCTAATTTTTTTGGATTTTTATTTTATATTTTTCGAAAATTATATGAAAAAGAAAAAAATAAGGATTCCAAAATTTTTAATATGAATTCCAGGAATCTTGCCATGTTAGTCTAAAGCTTCAGTCCAGGAATTAGACATGGCTCACTAGCCAGCCAAGCTTTCAATGAAAGCTTCAGTCCAAAACACTAGACATGGCCAATGGCCAGCCAAGCTTTAGCATGTAGATCAGGAACAGTAGCAGGTGGATTAGCAACAACTAGCTTGCTCTTGATAACAAATTGCTGCCTCAGTCCAAATAAATTTACACATGGCTTTACAGCCAGCCAGGCTTCACATGCTTCATGAAACACTAGAATTCATTCTTAAAAATCTTGAATAAAATTTTTGAAAGCATTTTTATTTTTTATTTTTCGAAAACAGGTGAAAAGATTTTGAAAATATTTTTGAAAAATTTTTGAAAAGAAAATAAAAAGAAAATTACCTAATCTGAGCAACAAGATGAACCGTCAGTTGTTCATACTCAAACAATCCCCGGCAACGGCGCCAAAAACTTGGTGCTGTTGTCGGATCAAAAGGGAATCTGGCACTGATGTTACTGGACCAAAAGCTTGCCGAAGACTCAAACAATCCCCGGCAACGGCGCCAAAAACTTTGTGCACGAAATTGTGATACATATCCATGGCTTCAAAGGCCTGGTGCTCTGATCTAGTTTTATTGTCTGTCACAACTTCGATACAACTAACCAGCAAGTGCACTGGGTCGTCCAAGTAATACCTTACGTGAGTAAGGGTCGAATCCCACGGAGATTGTTGGTATGAAGCAAAGTATGGTCACCTTGTAAATCTCAGTCAGGCGGATATAAAGTGATAATGGTGTTTTCGAATAATAAATAATAGAACAGGGATAGAGATACTTATGTAATTCATTGGTAGGAATTTCAGATAAGCGAATGGAGATGCTTTTCGTTCCTCTGAACCTCTGCTTTCCTGCTATCTTCATCCAATCAGTCTTACTCCTTTCCATGGCTGGCTTTATGCAAGGGCATCACCGTTGTCAGTGGCTACATCCCCTCCTCTCAGTGAATAATATGCTCACGCACCCTGTCACGGCACGGCTATTCATCTGTCGGTTCTCGATCATGCTGGAATAGGATTCACCCTCCTTTTACGTCTGTCACTAACGCCCAACAATCGCGAGTTTGAAGCTCGTCACAGTCATTCAATCATTGAATCCTACTCGGAATACCACAGACAAGGTTTAGACTTTCTGGATTCTCTTGAATGCCGCCATTATTCTAGCTTAAGCCACGAAGATTCTGTTTAGGAGATCTAAGAGATACTCTTTCTAGCTTATTTCATGTAGAACAGAAGTGTTTGTCAGGCACGCGTTCATAAGGGAGAAGGATGATGAGCGTCACACATAATCATCACCTTCATCACGTTCTTGGGTGCGAATGGATATCTTAGAAATCTTAGAAGATGAATTGAATAGAAAACAGAACTACTTTGCATTAATCTTACTATTATATATTGCTGGAAAGCCCTGGATGTCTACTTTCCAACGCAATTGGAAGCGCGCCATTTCGAGTTCTGTAGCTCCAGAAAATCTACTTTGAGTGCAGAGAGGTCAGAATCCAACAGCATCAGCAGTCCTTTTTTAACCTCTGAATCTGATTTTTGCTCAAGTCCCTCAATTTCAGCCAGAAAATACCTGAAATCACAGAAAAACACACAAACTCATAGTAAAGTCCAGAAATGTGAATTTAACATAAAAACTAAGGAAAACATCCCTAAAAGTAACTAGATCCTAGTAAAAACATACTAAAAACAATGCCAAAAAGCGTATAAATTATCCGCTCATCAAGCACTCATAGACATTCATGCCAAATGTATCTTAAAGATACCCTAATGGCGTGAGACACACAAGCAGAGTATGCAATGAAGCATAGTCAGTCCACTCCCCAGGCTCTACTGGGAACGAACTGCTCTGATACCAAATTGTAACGACCCAATTTTCAGTACGCCTAGGACATACCAGAAACTGAGTGCTACCAATTTGTCATCCTATATATTATCTATTATTTATTATATGAGCCTGATTCGTTGTTAAAAGCGTAGTTAGTTAGCGAGGTATTTTCTTTTTTTTTTGAAAATATTTAGATTAATAGACAGATTCATTCATAATCAACTCACAGCTGATAACAGATAAAACAGTTATAAGCAACCACACATAAATACATCACAAGTAGCTAGCAACATTCAGTTATCCAACCTTTATTAGAGTATAGACCTTTAGTTAGAACACCCCTAGGTATAGCTAGATAATAACTATATACATATACATACATACAACAACCCAGGTCCTGACCTGTTCAAGAGGTCCCTAAGTTGGCACCTAGGCTAGCCTAGACTCTATACTCACCTAGACCCTCTAAACTACTAAAGCGAGGGAAAGTACGTTCTAAGTCTTCACAACTCAAGTCAGGTGGAACGTCATCAAAAGATAGAATATCATCTGCTACTCCTCTAGACGATCAGACTTTTCCACAGGACGTCTCTCTGGTACCTCATGAAGTATCCACAAAATAGGAATCTCGTACACAGGATTTAGGTTAAAGTGCGCATACAAAGGGGTGCAGACGTTGGCTGGTCTCACAGTATTTACATATAATCAGAGAACGATATTCACCCTAGACTCAGAAGACTATCTAGTGCAGAATCCTCTTCTTGCGAACGGTCGTCAGCGAACTATGGTAAGGTACTCTTACTTCCATCTGAAGGGGGAAGGGAGAGAGAAGGGGTAAGAACTGGGGAGTTCTTAGTAGGGTTGGGGTTATTAGTTACGTTCATTAATTCTATGTTGTTTAGCAGACTATTAGCAGAATACAAGGAAGCAGTAATTAGAAAACACAGATAAGTAGAGAAGATAGAGAAAACAGATAGCAGAACACAAACAGAAGAATACAAGAAAATATCACAAGCGCAGAGAATGGAATACAAACAAGGAAAGCATACATTCATACCACAAACATAACAAAGGAAATGCGCAACCAAGTATGATGCATGTTTAGCCCTAGTGCAGGTAATGAGCTCATCTGTCGGTTACTAACCCGCTCCCGACGTTATCCAGCAACCTCTGTCTGGATAAGGCTTTCCTATTGGTTATACCCCTGTGTACAGGAAATAACCCCTCTGCCACCACAGGGTCCACTGCACGCAGGAAATAACACATTTGCCACTGTAGGGATGTATGCCGACACACCTTCTGTATACAGGAAATAACCCCTCTGCCACTACAGAAATGGATCAGGTGGTCACGGTACATCTGTAGCAGGAAATAACCCCTCTGCCTTATATAAATAAAATATGGATCTGTACCGTAGGAAAGCGTTCTCAGTGATCACACCATTATCTATCTGACTGCCTCACTGCAGCAGATGATGATACAAGTATATCTGGAGTTGCCTTAACGCAACAAATGAATAAACACATCTCTTGGGTTGCCTCAAGAAACAAATAAATATCTCTTGGGTTGCCTCAAGCAAAAAATCATCACATAATCATTCTCATTATTCATCATCATTTTCACATTTTTATGCAGTACCTCTTTCTTTCTCTGTTCAATCGCACTGTACAAACTTTACATCTTTCACTTTTACAACATCTTAATTCAAACCATTTCTCTTTATCACATTACTCTTTTCTCTTTGCCTTTTTACTTTGCTCTGATTACTCTTTTCTCTGTATCCCTTTATTCTGCTCTAGTTACTCTGTTCTCTGTGTTTCTTTACTCTACTCTGATTTCTCTGTTTAACGTATGTATTTAAAGCTTATGTAAATTTCGGTATGAATATTTAGTCTGTCCCAAGTATAGGTTCATTAAGTCTATACTGAAACAATTTAACTTTTCATATAATACCTAACCCTATTTGCAATTCCAGGACTAACTATGTTGCCCTAGTTCGTTCACTAGCCTCTGTCTGTTTTTCTGTCATTAAAACTTTACAGACTTTTTCTTCAATTTTTATCTTTTCTTCAACTTTTTATCTTTTATTTATCTTTGCCTCACTAATATGTTTTTACCACTCCCTAAGTGTTTTATGAAAGTAATTATGAGATTCTGAGTTTAAAGTTGTCTTTCTAAAGCTTTTATAGAAAACTGCCTTTTCCGCATTATTTTATTATTTTCATTAAAATATTATTTTTAATTAAATATTATTATTTAATATTTTATTATTTTTTATTATTTTATCATTAAATTTTCGAAAATTAACTTACTTTTACTTTTAACCATTAAAATTCACTTTTTACCACCCATAACTTTTAATATTTCTACTTTTACCACCCTAACTTTCAGAAATTACTAAATAACCCCTCAAACACCAAAATAATTACAACCTTGCCGTTTTTAAGATCTAAAAGGTGTTCTTCAATGTTCTTTATCACACTCAAAGTCCACTTTTTACCACCCGTACCTTTTAATATTTCTACTTTTACCACCCTAACTTTCAGAAATTACTAAATAACCCCCCAAACACCAAATTAATTACTTCCTT
>NC_029790.2:49146427-49212225 GCF_000816755.2 Arachis ipaensis | reverse complement strand
AAATTAATTACTTCCTTGCCCTTTTATGAATCAAAAAGGTGTTCTTTATTGTTCTTCATCACACTCAAAGTGTTCTTCATGTTCTTCATAAATTCTTCAGATTCCTTCTCTGTTTTTACCCGTTTTTCAGTCTTTTCAGCAACCGATTTTTACTATAATTCATAATAAATTAGCAGCCACTAAAACCCCATATTTTCTACATGATTTCAACACAAATTGAACCTCAATTTAAGCTTAGGGTTTCGTTTTTCCAGCTGCCCCAAGAACATGAACTTTAAAGCTTGAATTTCATCAAATTTCATCAAAATTTCACCAAATTTTCACCAAGAATCACTCATATAAATCATCAATTTCAAGCACAGCCAAACCATATCATAATCACACAACTCAAACACAATCAATCAAGATTAAATTCGTCAATCCCTACCTGGTTTTGCTGCTCCTATTTCGGTTAAACTTTCAGGTGGTCCTTAAGCACTTTTTCCTCCTAAATCACATCAAGAACAACTTTAAATCCAAAAACTCTCAAATGACCAAATCTCACTCAGTATGTTAGGAAGAGATATCTCACCTTAGATTTGCTGGAAATTCACGTTTCTTGGCCCTCAAGTCAAGTTAAGCATGATTCCTAAGGAAGAACATCAAGAAAACACATGTTTAAGCATGTTTCCTTGAAAACCGAATTGAAATGGGAGGGAGACAGCTATCTCACCTTATTTCCATCCTTGATAAGTTACATGGTTATGTAGAGGAAGAAGAGAGGATCATTTTGGTGAAATCGGAGTTTTGATTTGAGTTTTAGTTCAGAAGAAATCAAGCTTTGAAGATTAAGTGTTCATGAAAGTTTCTCTCTTTTCTCTCTTATTATTTTCGGCCAAAATGATGAAATAAGACAGCCTTGGAGGTCTTGGGGGTGTAAGGTGAGTTGTGATTGGTTGGCTTGGAGGTGGATTAAAATAATATTAAAATATCTCTGGTGTACAACTACTAAAACTAGGTGTATCGGAACACTCGTAAAAACATCTCTAAAAATTATTTTCTGAGCTACTAGCATAAATGAACACTAGTAACATATATATTATGAGAATAGTACATGTATAATGAGGCCTTAGCATTGCTAAATTCATCAGAGAGTGTTGGTGCTAAGCTACACCAGTAAACCGTAAACCCGGTTAAACCGATTTTCTGTTTTTAACTAAAACTGACTAGGTAACCTTATAATATTATTCAAGAAGCTTCTAATACTAATATAATGATAATATCATCCTATTATCTCTCTTCTCTCATAAATCGAGTCCGGTTCGTCAAACTGAGTCTATTTACAAAAAACCAAATCAAAACTTCTAACCGATACGGTTCAAAAACCAGGTTCTTCGTGACCGCGTTATCGAGCTTGTCTTGGAAAAGGTTCTAACTTAAAGATGACATAATGACAATGAGGATTGAGATACTTGATGATATATCAAAGGTTTTTCCCTTACTAATCTTCCGGAGAAATCCGTACTTTCAGAAAAGATTTCGCGTTCTCGAAAACCGGGGTTGTTACATTTAAGGTTCGATCTCTCAGTTCTCTACTAATCTTGCTTTCTAAGGCTTGCTCTTCTTCTACCAATCAACACTAATTTAATGCATAAATACACATATCAAGAGGTCTTTTGAGGGTTGTAATGGGGTTAGGGTCAAGGTAGGATTGTATTTGGCCAAGTGGACTAAAATCTGAATCCTTAATTAACTTAAACTTTCCACCTAGCTTTAGATAATCCATGTAATTATAATACAATATCTAACTATCCATTACCCATGTTTTCCACATATTCATGCATTCTAATTTCAAGTACAGTACATATGCATTGCTTTCACCACTTACTTTGGGGCATTTTGTCCCCTTTTATTTATTTGCTCTTTTTTTTTCTTTTCTTTTTTTTTATATATGCCTATAATAATTTTTTTTTCTCAATGCATATGATCGAATGCATGATCATGTCCTAAAAATTTCTTTCACATTTCATAAAATTCTAACATACTCAATTCTCAAACAAAATATTTCCAAACCCAATTTCCCCACACTTAAATCATAAGCACTCTCGCTAGTCTAAGCTAACCAAGGATTCAAATTAAGGACATTATTGTTTTTTGCTTAGAGTTAGTGATGAGCTAAAGTAAAGAACAAAGGGGTATAATAAGCTCAAAATTGGTTTGCAAGGGATAATGAAAGGGTAAGGCCATATGGGTGTGTAAGCTTAGTGAAACAAAGGCCTCAATCATATAAGTGCATGCATACATTAAACAATGGAAATATAGAATCAAGCAAGACAAAGATCATAATTTTAGAGAGAACAACACACAACAAAAATAAAATATTGGTTGATAAAATACAACCAATCAAGTAGGCTCAAAATCTCACAGGTTTTATGTGTTCGAGCTCTAAACCATGTTCCTGATGCCAAGGCATCTTAGGCTAGTTTCACTAGCATTTTTCTATTAGTTTTAGTGGTTTTATGCACTTTCTTGAGCTTAAAGTAACCAAGAATGGTTAAAAGAATAACAAAGCAATGAACCATCCAAACAATATGATTTTGATGCAATATCCATGAGTTTTAGTTAAATTACTTGAATGCTATGAATGGAAGATTTCTCATGAAATTTTGCAAGACTTTGATGCAATTGTTTGGATGATTTCAGGGAAGAAGAGGCTAGGCAAGGAAGCAACAAAATCAATAAAGGAAGCTTGAATATCACATGTGGAGTTTAAGTTCCAGTTTAAGCCTAAACTGGAGCTTAAACGCCAGCCAAAATAAAATTTCTTCAAAGAAGTTCAATAAAAATTTTAATTCAAATTAGTGGAATACTTTAAAAATTTTCTTGAAAAAGAAAATATTACTTTAACAAAGTGGTAAAATATGCACAAAATCAAACGAATATGCAATCAAACATGCAAATACAACAATAAACTAACAAAGGAAATAAAATGTTGTTGTTGAGAAGAAAATAACTAACCCATGGAGATCGGTATCGACCTCCCCACACTTAAATATTGCACCGTCCTAGGTGCATGCAGAGATGTACAAGTGGACGGGTTGTTTTAACTGACGCTTTTCTCCCAAAGAATGTGCAGGTGGACTTGTTTGTCGCCCCATGTAAAAGTTTTCTGTTCCCTTTTCTCGGTGGCCATCCTGAAAGAAGAGGAAAAGAAGGAAAGTAACCCAGAAATAAAGTTAGGAAAACAAATAAAGTATGGGTGGGTTAATGCCAAATAATAAGGATCTCAATTACATGGTAGCTACAACATGCAAGTGAGAAAATAGTAGAAGTAAATGGCATATCAAATAGTACAAAAATTGCAACAATGGGGATGAGTGTGGGTAATAAGGGACAATATAAATTCATGTCAATGCAAAAGAAATACAAGTATCATAAAAGATTGACATTGACAGAAGAATAATATCACCCAACATTGTAAAACAAGTCACTAAGCACCAAAATAATACCAGAAAGGACACAACAGTTGAATAAGAACATTTAACACCAATGGAAAAATAATGAATTTAGGAAAGAAAATAAAAATATGCACAAAATTAAAATGCAATGAATGTAAGTATGCAAATAAATTAAGTAAAAATAGAATGAAAGTGAAGAAAGATGAGAAGTTCAAGAGATGAAGAAGAAGGAAGTAAAAAAGAAGGAAGAAAGAAGAAAAAGATAGAAGAAATTAGGATTAGAAAAGAAAAGATAAGATAATTGGCGCTGACCTGGATAAGTTGTGCGACGTAGGCGACGCGGACGCGTGGGGCACGCGTTCGCATGATTGGCGATATTCTCAAGTGACGCAGACGCATGGGGCACGCGGACGCGTGACTTGATTTGTGCTAGTGGCACGAGTGCAGCCTCGCGTACACACAACTCTCTGTTTTAAATGCATTTTGCCAAAAATCTGGGTGACGCGTGCGCGTGGGTGACGCGGTCACATGAATGGCCATATTTTGAAAAACGACGTGGACGCGTGGGGCACGTGTTCGCGTGATAGGGCTTGTGCTTCTAGCACGACTCCAGCCCAGCTCCATCATAACTTACTGCCATATACCTATTTACGTCGATTTTGCAGGGTCACGCGTTTGCATGGGTGACGCGATCGCGTGGGAGGCTATTTTTCAAAATGACGTGGATGCATGGGCAACGCGTTCGCGTGGGCATGCTTGTGCCTAAGGCACGCCTCCAGCCACACTTTCACGTGACTTTCTATTCAATTCTCTTTTCTTCAGAACGCACCTATGACGCGGACGCGTCTGCGACGCTTGCGTGTCGTGTGCATTTTTTTTATGCAATATGCAGATGCAAATGCAGAATGCAGGTGAATATGCAGAAATTATAAATGAACACTAGTAAAAATGAAATAAAATAAGATTAAGAATAAAAAAGGAACGATTATACCATGGTGGGTTGTCTCTCACCTAGCACTTTTAGTTATAGTCCTTAAGTTGGACATTTGGTGAGCTCCTTGTCATGGTGGCTTGTGCTTGAACTCATCCGAAAATCTCCACCAATGTTTGGAATCCCAATAGCCTCCGGTGTCCCAAACTAGGCATGTAAAGCCCTTGAGCAAATTCAAACAGGTTTTCAGGCTCCCAGGCTGTTGAATGTCAGAATATATTCTAGGATCCCAAACCTTACTTTTATACCCGCCTTTGTCCCGATCTATACTTTTCCAGCCGGGCGGTATGGAATTTGTATTCTCATTGAGTTGACCAAAAAATTTCCGAGACCCATTCAATCAAACTTGATACCAATCCTTGCACTTCAAATTGAAGCATGGAACCTCATTGAATCTTGTATACCAGCTCTGAGTACGAACCATTTCCTTCTTACTCTTAAAGCTGCAAAGAGCTCTAAGCTGGCCATCTGTCTCAAGTAAAGCATATTCAAGTGAGCTAATTAAGCTTAGATATGAGAGATTTACCCACTTGAATGAAGGGATGGGTGGTTATGACTTTGGGGGAGAGGTCTCCAACAACTTTGGCAAGGTGATTTTCAGCTCCATTCCCTTGAGCTCTTCCTTGACAACTTCCACCTCTTTGCAAGCTTCTTCAGTATCAACCTCTTCCTCTTGGTAGCTTTCTTCCAATTTGATCTCTTCTTCATTGTTCACCAAGGGCATGGGAGGTTGTACTTCTTCTTCTTTAATCTCCATGTCCAGTCTAATGGGAGAGGATTCAAATGTAGATAAGAATTCATCAATGATTGAATCCATCTCTTGATCATCCCCTTCAAAGTCTTCAACCATGATATGCCTTGGAGGTTGTATACCCTCCTCAACATCAAATTCAAACTCCTTAGAAGGGGGCTCTATGATTGGGCTTTTCCATGGATGTTCCACATCTCCTAAGTCTTCGACCACTTCTTCATCTTCAATAATTCCGGCTTACTCCAATTGTTCCAATACAAGGTCATGCTGCTCACTGTCCACCAGACTTTCTAGTGTCTCCTTCATGCTATATTCTTCATTAGATTCTCCACATGAAGCCATGGGGGTTCTTTGAGTGTCCGAACGTCTGGAAGGTAATCGATTTATCGCTTGCTCTAGTTGATGAATGGTTGCATGAAATTGATCTACTGTTTCTTTGAGGCGAGCCTGTGATTCTTGGGTTGATGGATATGGACATGGTGCATATGGAAGTGGTGGTCCTTGGGGGTAATTGGGTTGGAATTGGGGTGGATAAGGATTAGGGTCATATGGAGGTGAATGGTTGTGGGTGGCTTGTGAGTATGGTGGTTCAAAGCTATGTTGAGGAGGTGGTTCATTGACATATGATGGAGCTTGCTGGTTACTACAAGGGGGTCCACCATATCTATCATCTTGGTACGTACCTCGGAATGGCTCTTGACCATAGTAATTTGGTGGAGGTTGGTTGTCACGGAGAGGTCCACCATAACTATTGTCTTGGCATACATTGTAGAATGGTCGTTGTCTATGGTACCTTGGAAGGTGTTGTTGTCGAAAGGGTTGATCAGATCCTCGTGGCTCCTTCCATCTGTGATTGTTTCGACCTTGATGCATGTTTCTGTTATATCTTCCATTCTTTTCAACAATATTAGAACCAAACTCAAAGCGACGGGGGTGAGAACTCATAGTAGCTAATAGAAATTAAAAACAAAAATAAAAGCAAATAAACAAGCAAAATAAAATATTTACCATAACCAATAATAAGGCACACGTTTGCGATTCCCCGGCAACGGCGCCATTTTTTGACGATCGGATTCTTGCTAATTTATAATTTTATAAAAATAATCACGTTGTACGTATAGTTTCTAAACTAACAGAAAATCCTTTCGTACAAAAATTTGTTTGTCACAAGTAACAAAACCAAATAAAATTTATAACTGAAGTATTTAAACCTCGGGTCGTCTTCTCAAGGAATTACAGGGAGTTGTATTTATTATTGGTTATTGAAAAGGTAGAATTTTGAGTTTTTGAAATAAGGAACAAGTAATTTTAAATGACAAGAAAAATAAATTAATAATTAGAAAATCTCTTGGCCAGGTATGAGAACTGGAAATCCTATCCTAGTTATCCTTATCAGGTGTGATGAGAATTGGATTTTGCTCCCACTTAGTTAGCCCTTAGTAAATAAAGGAAAATCAAGTGGACTAATTAACTTGATTCCTCAAGTCCTAGTCAACTCCTATGGAAAGACTAGCTTTAGAGGGATCCAAATCAACCAGCAATCCCAATTTCCAATCAACTGCTGAGTTTGACAACTCAAGTGTCACCAATTACTCAACCAAAGTCAAAAGGGAAGAAAATCTACTCGAATGAAAGTAATTTGGATTAATGAGAAGCATCAATAACATAAATTAAAGAAAGCAATTATAAGTCTGAAATATCTCAATATGTATTAAATAAGAAAATCAATTCTAACATGGAAAGTTCATAAACCAAATTGAAAAGATAAATAACAATTAAAGTAATAGAATAAATAAAAGTAAAAAATAAACTAAAGGAACATTGAACCTGGAATGAAGAGAAGTAGCCTAATCCTAATCCTAATCCTAAATCCTAAGAGAGAGGAGAGAGCCTCTCTCTCTAAAAACTACATCTAAAACCTAAAATTATGTATATGAATGTTGTATGAATTGTTGTTAATAAATGGATTGATTCCCCCACTTTGTAGCCTCTAATCTGTGTTTTCTGGGCCAAAAACTGGGTCAAAAATAGCCCAAAAATTGCCCCCAGTGATTTCTGATACGTCCAGGTCGCTGCAAAGTCACGCGGAAGCGTCGTCCACGCGTTAGCGTGGATTGGGTTTTTGCTAGGTCACGCATCCGCGTGATCCACGCGTTCGCATCACCTGGCTTCGGGGAAGCGAATCGTTGCGAAGCCCCAGATGTTAGCTTTCCAACGCAACTGAAACCGCATCATTTGGACCTCTGTAGCTCAAGTTATGGTCTATTTAGTACCAAGAGGTCAGGCTGGACAGCTTTAGCAGTTCCTTCAGTTTCTTGTATTCCTTCCACTTTTGCATGCTTCCATTCCATCCTCTAAGCCATTCCTACCCTATAAACTCTGAAAACACCTAACACACATATCAAGGAATCAAATGGTAATAAGAGAGGATTAAAATTAGCAATTTGAAGGTCCAGGAAACATGTTCTCAATCATAGCACAAAATCAGGAAGGAAAATGTAAAACATGCATTTTGTATGAATAAGTTGCAAATACTTGATGAAACCACTCAATTGAGCACAAGATAAACCATAAAATAGTGGTTTATCAATCTTCAACCTCAGCTTGTCTATCACAGCAAAGGAGATAATCCTCAATCTCAACTTGCTTACTCGTAAGCTGGACAAAGCCACTGTCCTCACCACATAAATCCAAATCTCATTTCAATCAAACATAATTTTAATCATAACCAAAAAAATCAAATAAATAATATAAAATTGGACCGAAGGGAAGCCTCAATATTCTATCCAACTCTCCGATGCGACAAGAGAGTGAATTCTTAACCTCAAGCTTGTCCACCGTGATAAGAGAGGGAATCCTCAACCCCAGCTCACTACAAGAAAAACACCCATTCAGCCACACTTTTTTAAGCTACATTTGAAAAGTGTCGCCTATTCCTAGAATACGCTACGCTTTTTCAGATGGTGCCCTTTTATAAGAGAAAAGGAAACACTACTGAGGCATCACTTCAAAAGCGTCTCCTTAGATATTTTAAATATTGCTTATAAAGATTAGCCAAATCTGAAAGGCTATTGATACACTTTCTTTTACCAAAGAGAGCGCTTTTAAAAGTAACTCATTTGTTAAGTTTTGGGAGCACATTGTAACAACCCCGGTTTTCGAGTACGCGAGATCTTTTCTGAAAGTACAGATTTCTCCGGAGGATCAGTAAGGGGAGAACCTCTGATATATCATCAAGTATCTCAATCCTCATTTTCATTATGTTATCTTTAAGCTAGAACCTTTTTCGAGGCAAGCTCAATAACGTGGTCACGAAGAACCTAGTTTTTGAACCGTATCGGTTAGGAGTTTTGATTCGGTTTTTCGTAAATAGTCTCAGTTTGACAAACCAGACTCGATTTATGAGAAAAGAGAGATAATAGGATGATATTATCATTATATTAGTATTAGAAGCTTCTTGAATGATATGATAAGGTTACCTGGTCAGTTTTAGTTAAAAATAGAAAATCGGTTTAACCGGGTTCACAGTTTACTGGTGCAGCTTAGCACCAGCACTCTCTTATGACTTTAGCAATGCTAAGGTCTCATTATACAAGTTTTACTCTCATAATAGATATGTTACTAGTTTCATTTATGCTAGTAGCTCAGAAAATAATTTTTAGAGATGTTTTTACAAGTGTTCCGATACATCTAGTTTTAGTAGTTATACACCTGAGATATTTTAATATTATTTTAACCCACCTCCAAGCCAACCAATCACAACTCACCCTACACCCCCAAAACCCCCAAGTCTGGTTCATTTTCACTTTATGGCCGAAATTTCCAAGAGAGAAAAAGAGAGAAAAGTTCTTAGTTCCAAATCTTCAAAGCTTGATTTCTGCTGAATTAAAACTCAAAACAAAATTCCAATCCAACCAAAATGATCCTCTCTTCTTTCTCTACATGATCATATGACTTATCAAGGCTGGAATCAAGGTGAGTTGGCTGCACCATCTCCCTTTTGATTCGGTTTCAAGGAAACATGCTTAAACATGTGTTTTCTTGATGTTCTTCCTTAAGAATCATGCTTAACTTGACTCGAGGGCCAAGAAACATGAGTTTGCAGCAAGTCTAAGGTGAGAAATCCCTCCCTAACATTCTGAGTGAGATTTGGTTAGTTGAGGGTTTTTGGATGTAAAGTTGTTCTTGATGTGATTTAGGAGGAAAAAGTGCTTAAGGACCACCTGAAAGTCTAACCGAATTAGGAGCAGCAAAACCAGGTAGGCTATCACGAAATTAATCTTGATTATTTGTGTTTTAGTTGTGTGAATGTTGTTTGATTTGGCTGTGCTAAAAATTGGTTTCATATACGATTGATTCTTGGTGAAAATTTGGTGAAATTTTAATGAAATTCAAGCTATGAATTTATGTTCTTGGGTGCAGCTGGAAACTGAAACCCTAGACCTTAAATTGGGGTTTAATTTGTGTTAAAATCATGTAGAAAAGATGGGATTTTAGTGGCTGCTAATTTTTTATGAATTATAGTAAACATCGGTTGCTAAAAAGACTAAAAAACGGGTAAAAACGGAGAAAGAATCTGAAGAATTTACGAAGAGCATGAAGAACACTTTGAGTATGATGAAGAATAATTAAGAACAGGCTTTAGATCTTTAAAAGGGCAAGGAAGTAAAATTTTTGTGGTTTAAGGAGTTATTTGGTAATTTCTGAAAGTTAGGGTGGTTAAAGTAGAAATATTAAAAGTTACGGATGGTAAAAAGTGAATTTTAAAGGTTAAAGGTAAAGATAAGGTAATTTTCAAAAATTTAATGATAAAATAATAGATAATAATAAAATATTAAATAATAATATTTAATCAAAAATATTATTTTAATAAAAATAATAAAATAATGCGAAAAAGGCAGTTTTTTGTAAAAGTTTTAGAAAAGACAACTTTAAGCGCAGAATCTCATAATTACCTTCATAAAACACTTAGGGAGTGGTAAGAACATATTAGTGAGGCAAAGATAAAAGAAAGATAAAAAGTTGAAGAAAAGATAAAAAACAAAGAAAAGTCTGTAAAGTTTTAACGACAGAAAAACAGACAGAAACTACTGAACGAATTAAGGCAACATTGTTAGTCCTTGAGTTGCGACTAAGAGGTATTATATGAAAAGTTAAACTGTTTCAGTATAGACTTAATGAACCTATACTTTGGACAGGCTAATGGTGCACGAAATCACAATCACACTTTTGCAATTCCGTACAACTAACCTGAAAGTGCACTGGGTCGTCCAAGTAATACCTTACGTGAGTAAGGGTCGATCCCATGGAGATTGTCGGCTTGAAGCAAGCTATGGTTATTCTGTAACTCTTAGTCAGGAAATTAGTAATAAAAATGATTGGATTTATGAAGAGTAAATAACATAAAATAAATACTTGTATTCAGTAATGGAGAACAAGTTGAGGTTCTGGAGATACTCTGTCTTCTGAATTTCTGCTTTCCTACGGTCTTCTTCTTCACGCATGCAGATCTCCTTCCATGGCAAGCTGTATGTTGGTGGATCACCGTTGTCAATGGCTACCATCCATCCTCTCAGTGAAAATGGTCCAAATGCACTGTCACCGCACGGCTAATCATCTGTCGGTTCTCACTCATGTTGGAATAGAATCCATTGATTCTTTTGTGTCTGTCACTACGCCCAACACTTGCGAGTTTGAAGCTCGTCACAGTCATCCCTTCCCAGATCCTACTCGGAATACCACAGACAAGGTTTAGACTGTCCGGATCTCAGGAATGGCCGCTAATAATTCTAGCCTATACCACGAAGACTCTGATAGTGAACCAGGAGGCTAAGAGATACACACTCAAGCTCATGCAGATAGAACGGAGGTGGTTGTCAGGTACATGTTCATAGGTGAGAATGATGACGAGTGTCACGGATCATCACATTCATCAGGGTAGTGCGAGTGAATATCTTAGAATAGAAACAAGCGTGATTGAATAAAAAACAGTAGTAATTACATTAATTCATCGAAACACAGCAGAGCTCCTCACCCCCAACCATGGGGTTTAGAGACTCATGCCGTCAGAAATACAATGTGAAGTGTAAAAATGTCATGAGATGCAAAATAAATATCTAAAAGTAGTTTTTATACTAAGCTAGTGACCTAGGTTTACAGAAATTGAGTAGACTAAAAGAGATAGTACAGAAATCAACTTCCGGGGCCCACTCGGTGTGTGCTTGGGCTGAGCATTAAAGCTTCCATGTGTATAGACTTTTTTTGGAGTTAAACACCAGGTTGTAGCCTGTTTCTGGCGTTTAACTCCGGTTTGCAACCTGTTTCTGGCGTTTAACGCCAGAATAGGGTAAAGACTTGGCGTTAAACGCCAATTTACATCATCAAAGCTTGGCCAAAGTATGAACCATTATATATTGATGGAAATCCCTGGATGTCTACTTTCCAACACAATTGATACTGCGCCAATTGGGCTTCTGTATCTCCAGAAAATCCATTTCGAGTGCAGGAAGGTCAGAATCCAACAGCATCTGCAGTCCTTTTTCAGCCTCTGAATCAAATTTTTGCTCAGGTCCCTCAATTTCAGCCAGAAAATACCTGAAATCATAGAAAAACACACAAACTCATAGTAAAGTCTAGAAATGTGAATTTTGCATAAAAACTAATAAAAATATAATAAAAATTAACTAAATCATACTAAAAACAACCTAAAAACAATGCCAAAAAGTGTATAAATTATCCGCTCATCACAACACCAAACTTAAATTGTTGCTTGTCCCCAAGCAACTGAAAATCAAGTAGGATAAAAAGAAGAGAATATAATATAAATTCCAAAATATCAATGAAACTTAGCTCTAATTTGATGAGCGGGACTAGTAGCTTTTTGCCTCTGAACAGTTTTGGCATCTCACTTTATCCTTTGAAGTTCAGAATGATTGGCATCTATAGTAACTCAGAATTTAGATAGTGTTATTGATTCTCCTAGTTCAGTATGTTGATTTTTGAACACAGATACTTTATGAGTCTTGGCCGTGGCCCTAAGCACTTTGTTTTCCAGTATTACCACCGGATACATAAATGCCACAGACACATAACTGGGTGAACCTTTTCAGATTGTGACTCAGCTTTGCTAGAGTCCCCAATTAGAGGTGTCCAGGGTTCTTAAGCACACTCTTTTTGCTTTGGATCACGACTTTAACCGCTCAGTCTCAAGCTTTTCACTTGACACCTTCACGCCACAAGCACATGGTTAGGGACAGCTTGGTTTAGCTGCTTAGGCCAAGATTTTATTCCTTTGGGCCCTCCTATCCATTAATGCTCAAAGCGTTGGATCCTTCTTTTATTTTACCCTTGCCTTTTGGTTTAAAGGGTTACTGGCTTTTTGCTCTTGCCTTTTGGTTTAAAGAGCTATTGGCTTTTTCTGCTTGCTTTTTATTTTTTATTTTTTTTTATTTTCGCCATTTTTTTATTTTTTTTCGCAACCCTTGTTATTCACTGCTTTTTCTTGCTTCAAGAATCAATTTTATGATTTTTCAGATTATCAATAACATTTTTCTTTTTCATCATTCTTTCAAGAGCCAACAAATTTAACATTCAAAAACTCCACTTATAAAAAATATGCACTATTCAAGCATTCATTCAGAAAACAAAAAGTATTGCCACCACATCAATATAATTAAACTAATTTCAAGATAAAAATTGAAATTCATGTACTTCTTGTTCTTTTGTAATTAGGAACATTTTTCATTTAAGAAAGGTGAAGGATTTATGGGACATTCATAACTTTAAGGCATAGACATTAGACACTAATGATCATGTAGTAAAGACACAAAACATAGTCAAACATAAAGCTCAAAACCAAAAACAGAAAAACAAATAAACAAGGAGATTAAGGAACGGGTCCACCTTAGTGAGGGTGGCGTCTTCTTCCTCTTGAAGAACCAATGGTGCTCTTGAGCTCCTCTATGTCTCTTCCTTGCCTTTGTTGCTCCTCCCTCATGGCTCTTTGATCTGCAGTCAAATGCTCTACCACTGAACTATGGACCCTTGAGATGAACCTCTTCATCTCTCATGATTCGGGGGTGGAAGCAACTGCCTTTCTTTTCCTCTTTCTAGAGGTTTCTCCAGTCTTAGGTGCCATAAATGGTTATGGAAAAACAAAAAGTAACACTTTTTTCCACACCAAACTTAAAAGGTTTACTCGTCCTCGAGCAAAAGAAGAAAGAAAGGAGTAGAGGGAGAAGTGGAGGAGATGGAGGTGGGTTTGGGAAGGGAATAGTTTGAATTTGAATGGTGAGGTAGCTGGGGATCCTGTGGGGTTCACAAATCCTGAGGGGTCAAGGACTTCTCATCCCTGCTCCATTTATGCGTGCAAAATGCCCTTATAGTGCAATTCTGGCATTAAACGCCAGGCTACAGCCTATTTCTGGCGTTTAATGCCAACTTCTCTTCCCTTTCTGGCGTTTAACTCCAACTTGGTGCTCTGTTCTGGCGTTAAACGCCAGCTTGTTGCTTCTTTCTGGCGTTAAACGCCCAGAATGGTGCCAGACTGGGCGTTTAAATGCCAGCAAGTCTGTCCTCCAGGGTGTGCTATTTTTTATACTATTTTTGATTCTGCTTTAATTCTGTAGCTGTTTTTATGACTCCACATGATCATCAACCTAAAGAAAATATAAAATAACAATGGAAAATTAAATGAAAAAGTAATTAACATAGATAAATAAGATTGGGTTGCCTCCCAATAAGCGCTTCTTTACTGTCAATAGCTTAACATTACTGAGCCTTATAGTTTGCAATGTCTGCAAACTACGGAGCTTCCTAAATAGCAAACAATTGCTCATCCAGAAAGGTTTCAGAGATCTCAGTAGGAGGGAAGGATGCTCCTGCTACTGGTTCTATCTGGGACAGGTGATCAGCTACTTGATTCTCTGTCCCTTTTCTATCTCTTATTTCTATATCAAACTCTTGCAGAAGCAACACCCATCTTATGAGTCTGGGTTTTGAATCCTGCTTTGTGAGGAGATATTTTAGAGCAGCATGGTTAGTGTACACAATCACTTTTAATCCTACTTGTCAATTCCTTTTCTGTGGTTGTGTAATTCTTCTGTGCGTTATTTAAAACACAGTTGGCATAGTAAATGACGTGCAGAAGCTTGTTATGCCTCTGTCCTAATACTGCACCAATGGCATGGTCACTAGCATCACACATTAGTTTGAATGGTAATGTCCTGTCTGGTGCAGAAATAACTGGTGCTGGGACCAGCTTAGCTTTCAGAGTTTCAAATGCCTGCAGACACTCTGTGTCAAACACAAATGGCGTGTCAGTAGCTAGCAGATTGCTCAGAGATTTTGTAATTTTTGAAAAATCCTTTATAAACCTCCTATAGAATCCTGCATGCCCCAGAAAGCTTCTGATTGCCTTAACATTGGCAGGTGGTGGTAATTTTTCAATTACCTCTACTTTAGCTTGATCCACCTCTATTCCCTTGTTTGAAATTTTATGCCCAAGGACAATTCCTTCAGTCACCATAAAGTGACATTTTTCCCAGTTTAAAACTAGGTTGGTCTCTTGACACCTTTTCATAACAAGTGCTAAATGGTCAAGGCAGGTGCTGAATGAGTTTCCAAATACTGAAAAATCATCCATGAAGACTTCCATAAATTTTTCTACCATATCAGAGAAGATAGAGAGCATGCACCTCTGAAAGGTTGCAGGTGCATTGCACAAACCAAAAGGCATCCTTCTGTAGGCAAATACTCCAGAAGGGAATGTGAATGCTATTTTCTCTTGGTCCTGGGGATCTACTGCAATTTGGTTGTAACCTGAATAGCCATCCAAAAAGCAGTAATATTCATGACCTGCTAGTCTCTCTAGCATCTGGTCTATAAATGGTAAAGGAAAGTGATCCTTCCTGGTGGCTGTATTGAGCCTTCTGTAGTCAATACACATACGCCACCCTGTAACTGTTCTTGTAGGAACCAGTTCATTCTTTTCATTATGAACCACTGTCATGCCTCCCTTCTTAGGGACAACATGGACAGGGCTCACCCAGGGGCTATCAGAAATAGGATAAATAATCCCAGCCTCCAGTAACTTAGTGACCTCTTTCTGCACCACCTCCTTCATGGCTGGATTTAGCCGCCTCTGTTGTTGAACCACTGGCTTAGCATCATCCTCCAATAGGATCTTGTGCATGCATCTTGCTGGGCTAATGCACTTAAGATCACTTATGGACCACCCAAGAATTGTCTTGTGTGTCCTTAGCACCTGAATTAGTGCTTTCTCTTCCTGTGGATTTAAATTAGAGCTTATGATCACTGAAAAAGTGTCACCTTCTCCCAGAAATGCATATTTCAGGGATGGTGGTAGTGGTTTGAGCTCGGGTTTAGGAGGTTTCTCTTCTTCCTGAGGAATTTTCAGAGGTTCTTTTATTTCCTCTGGTTCCTCCACATCAGGCTGGACATCTTTAAAAATGTCCTCTAGCTCTGATTCGAGACTCTCAGTCATATTAACCTCTTCCACCAGAGAGTCTATAATATCAACGCTCATGCAGTCGTTTGGAGTGTCTGGATGCTGCATAGCTTTGACAACATTCAACTTAAACTCATCCTCATTGCCTCTCAAGGTTAATTCCCCTTTTTGGACGTCAGTGAGGGTTCATCCAATTGCTAGGAAAGGTCTTTCTAGAATGAGAGTTGCACTCTTGTGCTCCTCCATTTCCAGCACTACAAAGTCAGTGGAAAAGGCAAATGGCCCAACCTTGACAATCATGTCCTCAATTATGCCTGATGGATATTTAATGGAGCCATCAGCATGTTGGAGGCATATTCGGGTTGGTTTGACTTCTTCAGTCAAGCCAAGCTTTCTGATAGTGGATGCAGGTATTAGGTTGATACTTGCCCCAAGATCACATAGAGCTTTCTTAGTACAAGTACCCTCTAATGTGCATGGTATCATAAAGCTTCCCGGATCTTTAAGCTTCTCTGGTAAGCTCTTTAAAATGATTGTACTACATTCTTCAGTGAGAAAAACTTTTTCAGTTTCTCTCCAATCCTTCTTATGACTTAAGATCTCTTTCATGAACTTAGCATAAGAGTGTATTTGATCAAGTGCCTCTGCAAACGGAATCTTGATTTCAAGAGTCCTGAGATAGTCTGCAAAGCGGGCAAATTGTTTATCCTATTCCGCTTGGCGGAGTTTCTGAGGATAATGCATTTTGGCTTTATATTCTTCAACCTTAGTTGCTGCAAGTTTATTTCCTACAGAGGCAAGTTGAGAAGCCTTCTTGAGGGAGTTATTATCAGCACTTGCAGGTGTCTGATCCCTCATTGGCATTTGAACACCAGTATTGGACGTGCATTGGGTGTTTAACGCCAAATTCCAACCCTTTTCTAGCATTTGAACGCCAGAACTGGACATTGATCGGGCGTTTAACGCCAGTTTTTCACCCTTTTCTAGTGTTTGAACGCCAAACTTATTCCTCTCTGGGCTCTTACTGTCCTCAGAGGAATTTTGGGTAGTAGGTTGCTCATCCTCTGTCAGCTGTTCCTTTCTTGGCTTTCTGCTGCCTTGAGTTGAGATATTTAATGTTTTTCCACTTCTTAATTGAACTGTTTGGCACTCTTCTGTTATCTGTTTTGATAACTACTGTTTTGTCTGATTCAATTGTGATTCCATATCCTTGTTAGCAATTTTGGTTTCCTATAGCATCTCCTTAAATTCTGCTAACTGCCTTGTTATAGAAGATAGTTGCTGATTGAGTTCAATAACTTGTTCCTGAGGACTAAAGTCAGTTGATACTGCCTTAGTTTCTTCTTTCATGCAGGACTCATTACTTATGTACAGATGCTGATTTCTAGCAACTATATCAATAAGCTCTTGAGCCTCTTCAATAGTCTTTCTCATGTGTATAGATCCACCAGCTAAGTGGTCTAGAGATATCTGAGCTTTTTCTGTAAGCCCATAGTAGAAGATGTCTAATTGCACCCACTCTGAAAACATTTCAGAGGGAAATTTCCTTAGCATCCCTCTGTACCTCTCCCAGGCATTATAAAGGGATTCATCATCCTCTTGTTTAAAGCCTTGGATGTCCAGCCTTAACTGTGTCATCCTTTTTGGAGGGAAACATTGATTCAGGAATTTGTCTGATAACTGTTTCCATGTTCTTATGCTTGCTGTGGGTTGATTATTTAACCACCTCTTAGCTTGATCTTTTACAGCAAACGGAAACAGTAACAGCCTGTATACATCCTGATCTACCTCCTTGTCACGCACTGTGTCAGAAATTTGCAAGAACTGCGCCAGAAACTCAGTAGGTTCTTCCTGTGGAAGACCGGAATACTGGCAATTTTGCTGCACCATGACAATGAGCTGAGGATTTAGCTCAAAACTGCTTGTTTTGATGGGAGGTATACAGATGCTACTCCCATATGCAGCAGTAATGGGGTTAACATATGACCCCAGAGTCCTTCTTGACTGTTCATTTCCATTTAGGTCCATGATGGATAAAATGGAATTGATATGAATTGCAAATAAAATATATTTTTGTTTTTATTTTATTTAAGTAGAAAATAAATTTGAAAACGAAAATAATTACTTAATTAAGAAGATTTGAAAAACTTTGAATATGATTTTTGAAAAAGATTTTGAATTTTGAAATTTCAAAACTAAGATAAGATAGAATAGGAAGTTTTAAAATAAAAGTCTGAATTTTTAAAGAAAAATTTGAAAATTAATTAAAATAAAGAGAAAAGATATTTTTGAATATAATGAAGAAAGAGAAAAATAGTAAAAATGACACCAAACTTAAATTTTTAGATAAAAAGAAGGAAACAAACAGGAAAACTTTGAATATCACGATGAACACTAAGAACAACTTTGAAAAATTTTTAAGAAAACAGAAACACAAAGGACACCAAACTTAAAAATTTTTTATATTATGATCACTAATAATTCGAAAAAAATTGAAAGAAAAATAAAATCATGCAATTGACACCAAACTTAAAATATGAAACTAAACTCAAACTGAAAAACTCAATTATTAGTTTATAAAAAATTTTCGAAAAATTTAAAAAGAGAAAATAAGGATTTTAAAAAAAAGTTTCAACCAAAAACAATAATAGAAGACTCTAAACCAAAAAGAAAAAACTTTTCCTAATCTAAGCAACAAAATAAACCGTCAGTTGTCCAAACCCGAACAATCCCCGGCAACGGCGCCAAAAACTTGGTGCACAAAATCACAATCACACTTTTGCAATTCCGCACAACTAACCAACAAGTGTACTGGGTCGTCCAAGTAATACCTTACTTGAGTAAGGGTCGATCCCAAGGAGATTGTCGGCTTAAAGCAAGCTATGGTTATTCTGTAACTCTTAGTCAGGAAATTAGTAATAAAAATGATTGGATTTATGAAGAGTAAATAACATAAAATAAATACTTGTATTCAGTAATGAAGAACTGGTTGAGGTTCTGGAGATGCTCTGTCTTCTGAATTTCTGCTTTCCTACGGTCTTCTTCTTCACGCACGCAGATCTCCTTCCATGGCAAGCTGTATGTTGGTGGATCACCGTTGTCAATGGCTACCATCCATCCTCTCAGTGAAAATGGTCCAAATGCGCTGTCACCACACGGCTAATCATCTGTCGATTCTCACTCATGTTGGAATAGAATCCATTGATTCTTTTGCGTCTGTCACTACGCCCAACACTCGCGAGTTTGAAGCTCGTCACAGTCATCCCTTCCCAGATCCTACTCGGAATACCACAGACAAGGTTTAGACTTTTCGGATATCAGGAATGGCCGCCAATAATTCTAGCCTATACCACGAATACTCTGATCGTGAACCAGGAGGCTAAGAGATACACACTCAAGCTAATGCAGATAGAACGGAGGTGGTTGTCAGGCACGTGTTCATAGGTGAGAATGATGACGAGTGTCACGGATCATCACATTCATCAGGATGAAGTGCGAGTGAATATCTTAGAATAGAAACAAGCGTGATTGAATGAAAAACAGTAGTAATTGCATCAATTCATCGAAACACAGTAGACCTCCTCACCCCCAACCATGGGGTTTAGAGACTCATGATGTCAGAAATACAATGTAAAGTGTAAAAATGTCATGAGATGCAAAATAAATCTCTAAAATTAGTTTTTATACTAAGCTAGTGACCTAGGTTTACAGAAATTGAGTAGACTAAGATAGATAGTGCAGAAATCCACTTCCGGGGCCCACTCAGTGTGTGCTTGGGCTGAGCATTGAAGCTTCCATGTGTAGAGACTTTTTTTGGAGTTAAACGCCAGGTTGTAGCCTGTTTCTGGCGTTTAACTCTGGTTTGAAACCTCTTTCTGGCGTTTAACGCCAGAATAGGGTAAAGACTTGGCGTTAAACGCCAATTTGCGTCATCAAAGCTTGGGCAAAGTATGGACTATTATATATTGCTGGAAAGCCCTAGATGTCTACTTTCCAACTCAATTGAGAGCGTACCAATTGGGCTTCTGTAGCTCCAGAAAATACATTTCGAGTGCAGGGAGGTCAGAATCCAACAGCATCTGCAGTCCTTTTTCAGCCTCTGAATCAGATTTTTGCTCAGGTCCCTCAATTTCAGCCAGAAAATACCTAAAATCACAAAAAAAACACACAAAATCATTGTAAAGTCTACAAATGTGAATTTAGCATAAAAACTAATAAAAATATAATAAAAATTAACTAAATCATACTAAAAACTACCTAAAAACAATGCCAAAAAGCGTATAAATTATCCGCTCATCAGCTAACTATTCATACCAAAATTTACATAAGCTTTAAATACATACGTTAAGCAGAGAAATCAAAGCAGAATAAAGTAAAATAGAGAACAGAGTAACCAGAGTAGAGTAAAGAGATATAGAAAACAGAGTAACCAGAGTAGAGTAAAGAGGTACAGAGAAAAGAGAAACCAGAACAGAGTAAAGAGATACAAAGAGAAAAGAGTAATATGATAAAGAAAAATGGTTTGAGCCAAGATATTGTGAAAGTGAAAGATGTAAAGTTTGAATAGTATGATTGAACAGAGAAAGAAAGAGGTACTGCATAAGAATGTGAAAGTGATGATGAATAATGAGAATGATAATGAATGATGGTAATGAGAATGATTATGTGATGATCTGCTGCGTCAAGGCAGTCAGATAGATAGTGGTACGACCACAGAACATTTTCCAGTGCTACACAGCTATTGAGAGCTATACCTGCAACTGATAACCTGGGATCACTTGCAGAGGATATTAATTCATACACGGCTAGAATGCCGCACCTGTAACGCAAAGATTGCTTACAGAGGATATAATTTCATACACGGCTGGAATGTCGTCACCTGTAAGGCAGAGTCTGCTTACATAGGATATGACGCATACGCCAGTTAGTGAGAACTGTACTTATACTGACTGGAAAACTTTACCCATTTCAGCTGCTTCGGATTACGTCGGGAGTGGGTAGAAACCGACAGATGAGCTCATTACCTGCACTAGGGCTAGACATGCATCATACTTGGTTGCGCATTTACTCTGTTATGGTTGGTGTTTGAATGTATGCTTTCTTTGTTTGTATTCTTTTCACTGTGCCTGTGTTTTATTTTCTTGTATTCTCTTGTTTGTGTTTTGCTTTCTATTTTCTCTGTTTTCTCTAGTTATCTGCTTCTTTTGTTCACTGCTTTTCGGTATTCTGCTATTTATCTGCTAAACAACACGGAATTAATGAACTTAACTAATAACCCCGGCCCTACTAAGAACTCCCCAGTTCTTATCCCATTCTCTCCCTTCCTCCCCTCAGATGGAGATGGGCGTGATATTCTTTGAAGTCGAAGACCTTTACATTTATAAGGACCCAGTGTACTATGGTTACTACATTTTGAGCACGAAGCCTCGTATGAGATGTTACGCGTTACGAAACCATCCCTTCCAACATCCTCTGTCTAGCCCGC
This sequence comes from Arachis ipaensis, assembly GCF_000816755.2. Classification (NCBI taxonomy): domain Eukaryota; kingdom Viridiplantae; phylum Streptophyta; class Magnoliopsida; order Fabales; family Fabaceae; genus Arachis; species Arachis ipaensis. The sequence goes on along the minus strand of NC_029790.2, from coordinate 49,191,093 downwards.
AATTTGACCCCGATGCTCCTTACGACTTTTCCTTATCCTGGTTACACCCTGACGCACCTGGGCATCCTTTTCCCGATGGTCCCGGACACCCTATACCAGCTCAACCTTTGAATGTGGTGGAACATGAGCCTATCATTCCTGATGAGCCCGAGTTAGCTGGTGACTACGTACTTGTGATACCACCAGAGTGGGACTTTCCCCCTGAGCCGATCCCTGACTTTCCACAGCCTGATGAACCGGCATTACCGGACGGTGAGGTAGCTCCTATATACGCTAACGGACCTGTGCTCGCGAATAGTTTTGTACATAGTGACAGTAGTGTTTCTGGTGGATCTGATGGTATAACTGTAGTTGCCGATGATGAGGAGGAGGAGGATCCTGAGATAGAGACAGAGCAGGATGAGGAGATGGTCGAGCCTCATGACGATCTTCTGAATGGCCACGTATAGATATAGTCTGACAGCCGTAGGGGCATTCTTTTGATGACACTCTAGTCTGACATTATTTGTTAGTTAGTCTCTCACTTGTGTTAGTACACCTGAGAGCTAGGAGCCATATAGTGGTTAGGCTAGCCTGGGCGCCAGTTTAGCGACTTTTTGTATGGGCCAGGCCCTGGGAGTGCCATGTATATACTACCTACGTAGGATGACGTGGATGTAAACTGACTTAATCTTTTGTGAACGCTATATGTTTTGTTATAGTGTACATGATGTATAATATTAGCTGAGTTATATGTTTTTTTATGCTTCCTTATTATTTCTATCAGTGTGTGCTTATTTATTTTACTCCTTCGCTCGCAAAGATATAAGTAAAAAAAAAAAGCTACCCATAAAATTGGCAACGTTCTAACAAGGAACAGGCTCATATATTAAGTAATAGTCAATAATTAGGAAGAACAAGTTGGTAACACTTGGTTTCTTGTATGACCATGGCATACTAGGAGTTGGGTCATTACACACATTAGAAATGTTGCCTAATCTATGTAGGCCTAAATCCATGCGAGACTTAGTAATTTTTTTTCTTTTTCATCCATACTACACTAACACTTAACCAAATCATCAGAGAACATAACACTCACCCTTCTTCCCTTTTAGGTGCGCTCTCAGGAACATCTTCTAGTATACATGCCAATGTATCATATACTGAGCCTAATGAATATTTTTTCTTCGATTCGTCACCAATTCATGCTACATGCACAAACTCACACACCTTCTCCTTCGATTTGTCGACGCCGCTCATCCCTTCTACAAGGGTTTTCACCTTCAATTCATCGCTGCTCATCTCTTTTTCACCGTTGCAGATCATCACCATGCTTACCAAGTAAGCATTATGTGCCTCATTCTCTTCTTCTCGCTCATTATCTTACTCGCTCTGTCTCAATTGCCCTCTCTGTGCAGTGTCGAAGAAACTGTGTGCTCTCTTGTGACCCCTTCTCTGCTCTACTGTGAAGCATCATAGTTTCCGAGGAGGCAAAGCATCAATCCCTAACAAGCGAGGTAATCACCCGATGATGATCATGGATCTGTGAAATTTGGGAGGTTTTGGGTTTTGATTTTAGGCTTTTTAATTAGGGGTTTTAGCTTCTGTATTCTGCGTTGTTTATTTGTGGACTGCCAGATCAAACTAAAATCACCAATGTAAATTTCACCATGTGTCAACTGAATTATTATTCTTATTTTTGTTATTATTGTTGTTGTTGATTTTTTTGTTTAAATTTCACTTTTAAAGAGAGCAGAGTATTCTCAAGAGAGGATTTTTCTTATGCTTTTAAATTGCTTTGTTGATTGAATCAATAACTTGAAGTACTTGTGAATTTTAAGATGGATTTTGGGAACCCAAGCTTGATTTGAGACATATGCAGTGATTGCAGTCAATTGCGTGTTCCAATTCCTACTCAAATGGGAGAATATATATTGTAGAATTTAAATGGACATTTTCATTTGGTAATATTATGACACTTATGCAGCTAATTTTTTAACTATAAGTACTCTACTCTAATTTATATCTCTTATCCTTCATCATTTATTTTCTATTTCTTCCATAAACATTCGAAGATGCGATGCAAAGAGAAGAGAAAAGAAGAGGAGAGAAGAGAGAAGAAGAGAAGAGATGCGAAGAGAAGAGAAGAGAAGAGAAGAAAAGAGAAAGTAGTGCCGGAGTAGTTCGCATTCACCGTTCACCCACTCGTTGAAGCTCTGAAGCTAGCCATCTAATTATGATTATCTTTTTCCCCTCTTGGTAGGTAGTTCGGAGCACAAAGTCTTGAAGCTAATTTTAGCTACAAATTTTCTCAAATAATTTGTTACTCATTATACGCATGTCTTTGTATATGAATTTATATATATTTTCTCATGTCTTACATGTTTAGGGAGACTACACTTTTTTCGCATCTTATTACTTGCCTGTAAAGACTAAATCATGCTGAATTTTATAAATGTAAAGACTAATCGTGGACATGAGCTGTTTATGATTGTTGAAATACCTTTTCAAACCTATAATCTTTCTTTTCTTTGAATATGTCTATTTATGTGATTCTATGCTATATATGATTAAGTTCTCTATCAAAAGAGAGAGTCTGAGTTGGAATTTTTATTATTTACCCTTATTTGATTATACTATTCAAATTTTGAATTTATGTTACAAAAGCAATGTTGCAAACCATTGGTTATCATTTGCCTTTGGATAAGTTTATATTGCCATTTAGTTATAGTATGTAGCCCAATTATTGGGTTTGAATTGCTAGTCTAGTTTTATTGAAAACTATAGATGAAATTACTGAATCAGCTACCTTTTTTTCCAATGTTGAATAGAGAGTAATAGAAGGGGAATCATCTAGTTCCATTGAGATGCATTTAGTTTATGTCTAGGCAAGATTAGAAATTTCACTCATTTCTTGACAAAGTTACAGTGGAAACAAATGTTGTCAGCCTTGATTAAAATTGTTCTTCACACCTATTTCAAGCTAGTTTCTTTTCTGATTATGAAGTGAATAGTAGAAAAAAATTCTGTAGTTTCATCTTTGTTTTCTTTGTGTCTGTTGTGCAGGTTGGCACTTTGCTATTTTGATTTATTAAAGGTAACACTACAAAAAAAATTAGTTTTAGTGACAAACTTTTAGCGGCAATAATATAATAGCCACTATTTCTATTGTTTAAGCTATGTTATTATGGCAACTATATAATTGCCGTTATTATATATATTATACCGGCAATTATTACTATTGCCATTAAGTTATTATTTTTTATACTTTTAATTCTATTCTCTCTAAATCAATAGTGGCCATTATCAAGATAGCCATTAACTTTTTATTATATATTTTTTGGTCTTATCTTAATTCAGTTGACTCACAAGCTCTGTCCCCAACTAACCTAAAGAGAGAAACTCCTCAAGCTGTTCCCTCCGTCGCCGACCACCGCCGTAGGCCTTACTATCGCCGACGACCATCCATCCTCCTTTAATCATTCACACTCATTCAAATTGATCATTCTTCATGTTTTTATCTTCCCCCCTCAGATCCGCATCGCTATTCTTGTTCATTTGTGTCTCAGATCTCCATTGCTAGGTTCGATTTCTATCGCCAAGGAAGAAACGAAAATATGGCAGAACCTGCAGCACCTTCATCTTTAAAACCATCGTTAATAGTGGCAGGGAAGTCCGACGCGGAGATTGGGGAGGTTCTTGATCAGATTCTCACTTCCGCCACATGCATTGTCGCTAATCTCACGTGCACTACACTCTTCAAATCTCAATCTCAATCCAATCTCTCAAACACACTGCAATATCTCAATCACCACTCTTACTCGATCTTCTTCACTGTCTATTGTAACCGACACGCCTCCGCTGCTTGCACCATCATCGGTCTTGCACGCTCATACAATCTTCAGATATCAATTTTGGTCTCGATGTCACTTTAACCTCTCTGATTGTTTTCTATTTAGGTTTTCATCTTCAATTTCTCCGATTTTGAGATTTTCAAAAACTTTGTGATTTTTGCGTCTTTCTTTTGTGTGTGATGTGAGTGCAGCGGCTATAATTTTGGTTTTGATGTCACTTTTATCTAATTTTGATTTCTATGGAACGGAGTAACTTAATTTTTGTTCATATTTTTGCAGGTGTGGCATTTTTGGCGTTTGTTGCTGGAGTCGCTGAAGGTTGAATTGCTGCAGGGGGTTGTTGGGCTTGTTTTCGGCAACGAGAGTTCATATGCATATAGGTAAAGTAGTTCTTAAATGTTATTGCAATTGGAAGCTTTCTGCAAGTGTAGTCAGTTCCTACCCTTTCCTTTTTTCTGATTTCATATGCTATAACTTATAATGGGACCTGAAGAATGTTTTCTTGCTTTGCTATATGAATGTTGTTTAAGCGCATTGTGTATTGGTCATTTGATTGAATGTTAAGTGTGAAATTCACTCTGCTTAACTAGTTTTCTTTAAATCTTTTTTGTTGTATTTAGTTTCCCTTTACTCTATGTCATCATTTTCAATTATCCAGATACTACTTATTTATTTATTTATTTATTTTTATTTTGAATAATCTGTTGCTTAATCTTACTACAGTAATGAGTTCCTAATACTTAATGCTACATGCTTGGTATTTTATCTTGTAGCTATGTTAAGTGGTTGCTTGACCGAATAAGCAATGGTAAACTTGCAAATGAAAGAAGAAATGCTATTATTGAGCTTCAAGCTATTGTCTCAGAAAATCAGGCTTCCCAGTTAGAATTTGGTGCCACAGGTATACTTAAACGAATTGTTTTGTTCTATTTTCTTTTTATTTATTTTTTTATATTGATGATTAATGCTTCAGGATTTCTAATGACTGCGTATTATGTACCCTCTTTCTTATCTAAAATGGCCTTAAAAAGAGCATAATCGCATTAAATTAATGCAATTTCATGAACCAAATGATATATATTATGGTACATTGCTTTAAAATGGGTTTGTGCTGAATTTTAGGTGAAAAGAGCAAACAAAAGGGGAAGAAAATAACATATAAAGCTGGCCATGTAAAGCTGGGCGTGCCACTTGAAGCTCTGGAGTGGCACACCAAGATTTTAAACCAACTCTCAACAATGGGCGTGCCACTTGAAGCTATGGGCGTGGCATGCCAGGCCAACATTCCAGCAAAGAAGGTTGAAGAATTTTACATAGGCGTGCCACTTGGAGCTCTGGGCATGGCATGCCAAGTTTGTGAAGCCAAAATCTCAAAGAGGGCGTGCCACTTGGTGTTTTGGGCGTGGCATGCCAGGGTTAAGTTTCAGAGGAGAGATTTTGATCCCCACTATGGGCGTGGCACGCCAAGAAGTGGGCGTGGCACGCCGGGGCATATGCCAGCCTGACCTCCTCTTATTCAAATGAAAATATCTTGAGCTACACAACTCCAAATGAGATGCTTCTAGTGACATTAAAAAGTAGACATCCAGAGCTTTCCAACCATTATAACACTTTATAATGGACACTGAAATTGAGGATGATATTGACCCCGAAAACACAGGGAGCAAAACACGTCTCTGTAGAGTTACCAGCCTGACCTCTTCATCTTCAAAGGAACATAACTTGGGTTGTAGAAGTCCAAATGATGTGATCTTGGTGGCTTTGGAAAGCTGACATCAAGAGCCTTCCAACGATATATAACACTTTAGGGTGGACATTAACACTTAGCGTTGCAAAATCTGGGCGTGCCACTTGACATCGAAGGCGTGGCACGCCAGCTTTATTTTCATAATGGGCGTGCCACTTGGAGTTCTGGGCGTGGCACACCAGTTCTAATAGCCAGAGAGCATCATTGAAAGCGTGGCATGCCAAAGAATGGCCGTGGCATGCTAGTTTCATAATATATGGGCGTGGAACGCCAGAGAGTGGGCGTGGCACGCCGGGCTACCTGATAGACTGACCTATTCACCTTCAAATAGGCATAACGTGAGCTACAGAGATCCAAATGAGTTGATTCCAAAGGTGTTGGAAAGATAACATCCAGGGCTTTCTAACAATATATAATGGTTCATAGTGGACATTCAATTTGAGGCTCAAACAACTCATCAATTAAGCATTGCAAAGTGGGTCATACTCCAAAGGGCGAAATCAAGTGGGCGTGGCACTTGAAACCACACGCCAACTTCTTCCTGCTGCCCCCAACCTTCAATAAAGTCCACTCCAACTCTCATTCAAGCCACACTTATCAACCAATCAAGGTCACAAGAAGCATCTAGAATAGTTTATTTTTATTTAATTGTAATTTGCTTTTAATTTCATTTAAGTTTGTAATTTAGGAGAGCCTATATAAAGGCCTTAGTTTCATAGAATTAGTCACGATGGATTGGGGGAGTCTTCGGACCCTCTCTGTTCACCATCAGCTTCCTTTCTTTTCTTTCTTACTTTTGTAAATATCTTTTAGTTATGAATCACTAACTCTTTCCATTGGGAAAGAGAGCTCTATTATTTTTCAATGGATTGATTGTTTTTATTCTTCTTCTTCTATTCATCTCTCTTTGATTTACTAGAAAGAATTTTGTTCTTCATTCTAGTATACAATTATCTTGGAAAAGAGATTGAATGTAATTGGATTTTATGGGAACCTTGGAAGAGGAAACATAAAACCATGCTTGAAATCCTTTTTCACACTTGAGTAATCTGGGTTTTAGTGTTTGGATATGGTGACATATAATCCTCCCTCTACTTGGACCTATAATGATATGTGGTATAATCAGGGACCATTCTTCATATCTTCTCATGAGCAATTAGACCAAGGAATTGGCAATTGATCAAGATTTGAGAGATTGAGTCACCAAGGGATTGGGGCTCAATCAATCATGATTGCCAAGAGGTCAATGAGTTGAATGATTGAAGATGAAATGAAATCTATTAATCTAGAGAATGCAATATCTCTTGATCCCAATGTTTATTTTATCTTTCTTTCTTTTATTTACTTTATGGTTATTTACATTTTCTGCACTTTACATTTCTAGCACTTTACTTTCTTGTACTTTACTTTCTTTGCCATTTACTTTCTTGCACTTTATTGCTTTCCTTTACTTTTATGTCATTTACATTTCCTTGTTGATTATCACTCCAAATCTGAATAGTCTAACTAGGATAATCAATTAACTATTGTTTGCTTTAATCCGTTAATCTCTGTTGGATTCGACCCCACTCCTAGTGTGTTATTACTTGACAATATTTGGTGCGCTTGCCAAAGAACGGATTCACCATTTTTATATAGGGAGTAAATTCGACTCATCAAGTTTTATGGCGCTGTTTCCGGGGATTAATTGTGATTAACAAACCACCGGTTGGTTGATTACCTAGATTAGACACTTTTTTTCTTTGTTTTTGTCATTTAATTTCTTTTAATTTTCTCTTGCTAGTAAGGTATTTTTGTTGTTGCCTCACTAAGAGTCTCTCATCTGTGACAATGGGGATTCCAATTTCTTTTGGTAATTATTGTTTGAGACAGAGCATTTTGCAAGTAAGAATGGAGTCTACCTCATCTTTTGATCAATCATGTCATATGGGATATTGCCCACCACCACAAAATGATTCTAGTCATTTTCCTAATGGTGGCTAGGAATATCACCAAAGAATGATAGAGTATGAGCAATCAAATGAAATAGAATACCTCCCAGAGCCACAAAATAGTTCATATTGTTATAACAACTATAGAAATTTTGGCTTTAGAAGGAATTTTAATGTTGCATACCCCTTTCTTCAAGGACTATCATCCCATAATTGTCCAACCTATGCACCTCCACAAAATCTTCTAGAATTTGCAATGGAAGAACTCTCCAAGAGATATCTCTTCATTGCCCAACTCAGTGAGTTTTTAAGGCAAAATGTAAGAGAGGTGATTGAAAATATGGAAATCTCAAGGAGAAATCAAGAAGAGCAAAGAGATAATTGGCACAATATTTTGTTGCTGAACCAACCAATGTCTTTCCTTGGCTAGGGGAAGAATATTATGCTATTAGTCTAAGGAATGGAAAAGTGCCTAATGTGGGTGAAAATGAGGAATTAGTAGAGCAAGAAGAAGAGATCTTTGTACCAATAAGAGAGCCACCATTCCAAGAAGTTCTTGATAAGAGGATACTCCAACCATCTCACAACACCCAAGTTCTAAGAACAAAGAAGTGAAGACAATCAACCAAAACACTGGAATGAGGATTGTGACTAAGATACAAAGGACAACATTCATAAAGAAGAAAAGGTCAACTGCAAACAATCCAACCCCTGCCCCAACAAGAAAAGCAAATCAAGCAAATAAAAAAAGAAAGCTTGTTGGGAAGAGGCCTACACAGGGGACATCAACTTGCTCTTCTCTCCCCTTGAGGTCATTCCTCTTGAAAAATTGGAAGAAGAGGAAGAAAGTTGAGAACAACATGTCAAGCTAATGACACTAAAAGAGTGCTTGTTGAGAGGCAACCCAACCGTAGGTAACATTTCCTTTCTTTGCATACTTTACTTTCAATAATTTGGCATATGATTGTATTCTAAGTATGGTGTTGCCATGCAACAATTTAATTTTCAATCTTCACTGGGTACTTGCATCATGCTAAAATGAAAGTGTCACGCTAAGTTTGGTGTTGCCATTTATCTTTCATGCTATGTACCATGCATACCACTTATTAATACAATCATATTGCCTCTGTTTCTTTCTTGTGCCTTTGTTGTGATTCTTAATTTTGCTTGCTTAAACACATGTACTACTAACACTCTATTGTTTAAGACATTCATGAACTATCATAAACCCCATCACCACTGTTTTATTTGTTGCTTGAGGACAAGCAATCATTCTAAATTTGGTGTGGGAAGGAGAAGAATAGGAGGAAAGTGACAACAACAATGAAGATGAACTACAAGGTGGTAAAGTTCTTTTTCCTCTTACTTATTTCCAATATATTTAAATTGCATGATTGTCTTCTATTTTTTTGTATGCATGTGTGATTATTTGTTGTGAATAAGCATAACTTGATTGCTGAATTGTAACATGTGCTATGACATTATGACTACCATCTTGAATTTTGTGAGTCAAAGTAATGAAGTTTCAAGATCATAAGCAAACAAGGTCATTAAAGAAGAAGTTAGCATGAGCTTATATGTATTGGGAAGCTAGCATGATTATTGTTGCTCAATTGCATTTGAATTTGTTTGATTGAAGTTTTCATCTAGGACATTTTATGAAATTTTTTGAAATCATGAAAACCTTGAAGAAGCAATTGTAAATAAGGCAAGAAAAAGAAAAGGGAAAGAATGAGAAAGCTGAAGGCTATGAGTACCAATGACAATTCAATTGTTAAGTACTTGTGTTGTTTATGTATCAAGAAAAAAGTTTGAAAATAAAACACTTAGAGTCAAGACTAGGCTCAAGTGCAAAAGCACTCCCTCAAAGCTCAAGGCTCTGAGCATCAATGATTAGAGAGTAAAGAAAAGAAACAAATGAGCTTAAAAAGTCCTCTAATTAAATACTTGTGGTGGTTATGTATCAAGTGGTAACAGTTGAAAATAAAGCATTTAGAGTCGTAGATTTCAACACATGGTGCAGAGCACCCAAAAAGTTAAGCTAAGAAAAGAATGAAAAGCTTGTTTCAAGGAAGGAACATAAAGAAAAAGATTTCATAAAATGAGCTAGATAGAAGCATCAATCATTTGAATGTCTTTTGATTGTAGCATTCATAAGAAACTAGCCAACCATGAACATAAAAATTGTTACTCTTCTCACCTTAGTTTGTCAAACTTTATTGCATGATTATTTATTTGCTTGAGGACAAGCAAAGTTTAAGTTTGGTGTTGTGATGACTGCGCATTATGTACCCTCTTTCTTATCTAAAATGGCCATAAAAAGAGCATAATCTCATTGAATCAATGCAATTTCATGAACCAAATGATATATATTATGGTACATTGCTTTGAAAAGGGTTTGTGCTGAATTTTAGGTGAAAAGAGCAAACAAAAGGGAAGAAAACAACATATAAAGCTGGGCATGTAAAGCTGGGCGTGCCACTTGAAGCTCTGGGCGTGGCATGCCAAGCTTTTAAACCAACTCTCAACAATGGGTGTGCCATTTGAAGCTATGGGCGTGGCACGCCAGGCCAACATTCCAGCAAAGAAGGTTGAAGAATTTTACATGGGCGTGCCAATTGGAGCTCTGGGCGTGGCACACCAAGTTTGTGAAGCCAAGATCTCAAAGAGGGCATGCCACTTGGTGTTTTGGGCATGGCACGCCAGGCTTAAGTTCTAGAGGAGTGATTTTGAACCCCACTATGGGTGTGGCACGCCAAGAAGTGGGCGTGGCACGCCGGGGCATATGCCAGCCTGATCTCCTCTTATTCAAATTAAAATATCTTGAGCTACACAACTCTAAATGAGATAATTCTAGTGCAATTAGAAAGTAGACATCCAGGGCTTTCCAACCATATATAACACTTTACTATGGACACTGAAATTGAGGAAGATATTGACCCCGAAAACCCAAGGAGCAAAACACGTCACTGCAGAGTTACCAACCTGACCTCTTAATCTTCAAAGGAACATAACTTGGGTTGTAGAGGTTCAAATGATGTGATCTTGGTGGCATTGGAAACTGACATCTAGAGCTTTCCAACGATATGTAACACTCTAGGGTGGACGTTAAAACTGGAGGTGAAAAATGCCATTATTTCAGCATTACAAAATCTGAGCGTGCCACTTGACATCGAAGGCGTGGCACGCCAGCTTTATTTTCATAATGGGCATGCCAATTGGGGTTCTGGGCATGGCACGCAAGTTCTAATGGCCAGAGAGCAACATTGAAGGTGTGGCATGCCAAAGAACGGGCGTGGCATGCCAGTTTCATAATATATGGGCGTTGCACACCAGAGAGTGGGCGTGGCACGCCGGGCTACCTGATAGACTGACCTATTCACCTTCAAATGGGCATAACTTGATCTACAAAAATCCAAATGAGTTGATTCCAAAGGCGTTGGAAAGCTAACATCCAGGATTTTATAAAAATATATAATACTGCAACGTTGACATTCAATTTGAGGCCCAAACAACTCCATCAATTCAGCATTGCAAAGTGGGTCATACTCCAAAGGGCAAAATCAAGTGGGAGTGGCACTTAAAACCACACTCCAACTTCTTCCTGTAGCCCCCAACCTTCAATCAAGTCCACTCCAACTCTCATTCAAGCCACAATTATCAACCAATAAAGGCCACAAGAAGCATCTAGAATAGTTTATTTTTATTTTATTGTAATTTATTTTTAATTTCATTTAAGTTTGTAAATTAGGAGAGCCTATATAAAGGCCTTAGTTTCATAGAATTAGTCATGCTGGATTGGGGAAGTCTTCAGACCCTCTCTGTTCACCATCATCTTCCTTTCTTTTCTTTCTTACTTTTGTAAATATATTTTAGTTATGAATCACTAACTCTTTCCATTGGAAAAGAGAGCTCTATTATTTTTCAATGGATTGATTGTTTTTATTCTTCTTCTTCTATTCATCTCTCTTTGATTTACTAGAAAGAATTTCTTTCTTAATTCTAGCATTCAATTATCTTGGAAAAGAGATTGAATGTAATTGGGTTTTAAGGGAACCTTGGAAGAGGAAACATAAAACCATGCTTGAAATCCTTTCTCACACTTGAGTAGAATCTGAGTTTTGGTGTTTGGATATGGTGACATATAATCCTCCCTCTACTTGGACCTATGATGATGTGTGGTATAATCAGGGACCATTCTTCATCTCTTCTCATGAGCAATTAGACCAAGGAATTTGAATTTGATCAAGATTTGAGAGATTGAGTCACCAATGGATTGGGGCTCAATCAATCATGATTGCCAAGAGGTTAATAAGTTGCATGATTGAAGATTAGATGAAATCAATTAATTCGGAGAATGCAAAATCTCTTGATCCCAATGTTTATTTTATCTTTCTTTCTTTTATTTACTTTATGGTTATTTACATTTTCTGCACTTTACATTTCTAGCACTTTACTTTCTTGTACTTTACTTTCTTTGCCATTTACTTTCTTGCACTTTATTGCTTTCCTTTACTTTTATGTCTTTTACATTTCCTTATTGATTATCACTCCAAATCTGAATAGTCTAACTAGGATAATCAATTAACTATTGTTTGCTTTAATCCGTTAATCTCTGTGGGATTCGACCCCACTCTTAGTGGGTTATTACTTGATGATATTTGGTGCGCTTGTCAAAGAACAGATTCACCGTTTTTATATGGGGAGTGAATTCGACTGATCACTTTCCTATATTGATTAGCATCTTAAAGGAAGAGCACAAAGATGTTGAAATGGTGACAAACTTTTCTTCCTTATCTTGTCTTCTTTCTAATTGTTTTGTATTGCTCAAGGCCTGGGTCCTGATCCTCAAGTTCACCATTAGTTATTAGACAAAATAAGGGAAATAAGAAATAAAAAAACTAGAATGTGAAATTTCTGAGCTTGTTTTTCAACAGCTTAATATGAGATTCATAGAATAGTTCACCATGCTAACTCTAGAACTCAATACCATCTTCTCTCTAGGACTACGCAATATGCTGAATCAGTATAATGGTCATATTTTACATTATGTCATCCCTAAAACAATTTTCCAATCTTGGCTTTGAGCTTATCCAGTGAACTTATTTACTTTTTCCTTTTTCCTTTGGAGAATGATAAACTTTCCTCAATATATTTAAGATATTTTAGATACTGATACATTACTCAACTTACTTCACCGTGTCATATGTTACTTTTGTTAACCTCGTTTAATGATGTGTATAGCCTAATAGGGCATAGGCTTTGTTATATGTTATTGTGTTTGTTTATGATTATTGAGTGGGAATTCATTGCTGCATTTCTTTATTTCTCTTTCAACCCTTCTATGGTTGTGTTTTTTTCCTCTTTTTTTTACCACTCGGATGTGAATTCTCTCTCATGTATTTGTACCATTTGCTTCTAGTATCAAGTCCGAATAGTTTATTAGTTAAGATTACATTGAATTGTCCATCAAGGTTCGTGGTGCCCTGGAAACTCTAGTAAGTGCACTAACTCCCATTAATCATGGAAAAGGGTCAAGTAATGAAGTTCAGCTAGCCTTGATGAACACTGATTTACTTTCTAGAGAAGCAGACATTATCTCTCTCCTTTTAAGTCTGTTGGTAAGAATTTCCTTCTAATCATGGGATGTATTTTGAATTATGTCTCAAGAATTTTGCTTGATTTCTAGGCTTATATTGCATATAAATAATCATTATATTGTTTTTGTCATTTTTCCTTTAGGGTACTTTGACAGAAAGAGGATGATTTCTATGTGCGGTACTATACTTTGCAACTGCTGACTGCCCTTCTCAGTAATTCTCCACAGAGGTATTAGTATCATAAATTCTATTTGGATTAGTTCCTGAAATTGTTAAATCATCTTTCTCAGTAAAGACACTTGCTGGATTCCTCTTCAGGTTGTAGGAAGCTATATTGACCATCCCTCGTGGAATAACACGGCTAATGGATATGCTCATGGATCACGAGGTACAAGACTTGAAAGCTCCGCAGTCTTCTCAGTAGCTTTTTCAAACTTAATTGTTGTATTTTCTCATATGGCTATACAATATATACTTGTTTAACCATTCGTATTTATGTTGGCTGGTAAAATTTCAATAACTATCTCGGTGATAATCTGGTACTCTGTAAAACTATTTACCATTGGAAATTGGAATATTCTAATATGGGTTGCCTATTGATCCTCATTTTAAAAGCTTGAAATATAATAATCAAAGTTTACCTCTATGTAATAAGGAACGAGGCCTTATTGCTTCTTACTCACTTGACGCGTGCAGCTGAGGTAAACTTTTTGTTGTACTAGTATTTTTTATATTTATTATGTTGGATGATAGAGTGTTTGTCTTATTTAAATTATTTAATGATTATAGGAGATTCAAAAGATTGTCGTCTTTGAAGGTGTATTTGAGAAGATTTTCCGTATCATAAGAGAGGAAGGAAATTCAGATGGTGGAGTTGTCGTACAGGTGATATATTAATAATGTCAGAACGTTAAGTAAATTTGTTTTGTGTGCTTCATGATGAAGCATACTAACCCATGGTTATGGTCTCTACTTGGAGCTTCCAAATTTAGATTTCCTCAAGTCTTTATGCACACAAATATTTTTCTTTGGGGATAGAGGAGTTTAGTTAAATGAGTCTTGCAGAGAGCTTACCTGTTTTGTTTTCTAATTATGATGAGCTAGTTTTGTTTACAAGTCAATATGATGTATTATTATTATTATTATTCGGATAAAAATTTATAAAACAATATGTTCCAAGCTATTTTAAGACATTATGTCTTTCTGTTACCAATTCCTTCATATTTGTATAATTTATCACCTTTTGTTTGTTGACTCTGTTCTGTTTATTCAGTTATAATCCTGTCCTGGTACTAACCTCAAATATGTATGGTTCAGGTACTGTTAAGAGAGACCATAGGACTTGATTCATTGATATCAATTTTGAAGCTAAGAGGAAGTGCTTTCTCTTTTACTCAACAGAAGGCTAGATTCTTTCAAATTTTTGCTTAAGTTTTTTTCTAAGTGAACCCATATAGCTAACCATTTTTATAAACACCATGCTACTAGACAATCAATCTGCTCAGCGGATTAGAAACCATTAGACTGCTTATAAATGGTTCCGAGGCTGATATTGGGAAAGACATGAATTGATCATTAGCTATGTGCTGATCATTGATGTAATATAGATTTGTAATATTTATGTTGTTTAAATTTGTATTATACTTTATTATTTTTCAAGAGAAATTCGTGTATAAATATTTTAAATTTATTTTATTTTGTAGTAATTAATTTTAACATATTTATATTTTGTACAATAATAATAATTGTTGGTAAAAATAATTTGAAATTTAAAAAAAAGACAGGTTGTTATTTCTAAAAGAGTGAGTATAATTAAAAAAGTTTTAATATTTTAGCGGCAATAGTAATGGCAACTAAAAGTGAACATTACAATTTTAGAATTATTTTTAGTGGTCATATAAATTGCCGGTAAAATAGGTTTTAGTGGCAATAGTAATAGCTACTAAAAGTAAATAACATTGCAATCTTAGAATTACTTTTGGTGGCCATATAAATTGCTAAGAAAATGGCCGCTAAAAGTTATATACTTTTTGCGGCCATTAAAAAGGTCTTTATCGACAAATGTTATAATTGCCGCTAAAGCTTTTTAGCGACAAAGCATAAGATGGCTAATGTCTAAATATCGGTAAATGTAATAACGGCTATTTTTATTGCCGCTAAAAGTAAAATAAATGGCCGCTAAAAGTGATTTTTCTTGTAATGTAAAGGGTAAAGCTAGTTTTAAATTTATGTTTGTCTTTTCCTACTACATTGCTTTGCCAAGTTGAAATAGATAAACTTAAGAAGAAAATGAAAGGAAGGGTACCTATTACATGGATAAAATATTTCTTACATAGTTATACATAGAAATCAGATTGTGGGCTGGGCTGAAAACACAATTAATAATGCATAGAGAAATTTTAAACAGTTTTGTCTCTTGGATTAATAATTAACTATTTATCGAATAGAATAGTTGGATTGAGATCTATAATAGTTGGATTGAGATAATATAAAACCAAATGTTCTGAATAAGAACACAATTTCAAATCCAAAGAGAACACATTAATTTTATGTGCCAATACACAATTTATTTATTTATTTTTTGTTGTCCTAGTGTCTAGAAAATCGTGGGCTCCAAAGTATATAATCCTAGCCTCTTAACACTTATTGATTTGTTAAGTATCCTTCTAAATGAAATTGTAATTATTTTTTGCCCTTTGGTTAAGAATTAGCTGCTAAAATCTAATGGCATGATTAGTAAATAGTTCTACTTTATTTCAGCTTATACTCATATTTATTGCTATGCAATTTTTTTATTCATTTGTTTTAGACTTTGGTTTGGTTCTTCAAACATGATGAAATTAAAATCATATTAAGGGAACTTATAATATTTTTTGCCGGTTTTAGTCCAAAAATTCTGATGTGAAATTAGTTCTTGTAGCACTGCCATTACTTCTAGCTTTTCGTTTTCAAATTCATTTATATAAATTGAAGTTTTGTTTCTGATTCAACTTTTCATCTATGTAGTCAATTCCTGAACACAGAAAAAAGATTGACAATTCTTATGGATTCTGGCAGCAAAAATATTAGAAGGTAAGAGAGAAACTTCTGCTCAATCTTACTACTAATGTATGTGCCTTCTTTATCTTTGGTAGTACGTTATTTTAGAAAATTATTAAATAAATTAAATATTAATAATAGAATCTATCATGAAGTAGAAATAGTGACATTTTAAAAGGAATTTTCCAAAATTTTGATGTGAATTTTTTTCTATCTAAACCTTTTTGGCAGGGCATGGCAGGGCATGGATTATAGGAAGTCGTGGGGGTGAAGACAGAATTGATGTAGGATATAATATTTTAGTTTTTTATAGAGTATTAGTAGTAAATTCTAAGTGGTCTCATGCTTATTTTAATATGACTATGCTTAATTTAGTGTGAGATGTATGAATATTAGTACTTTTGGATCATTATAAATTTATTTTATTTATAGATAATTTTTATTATCTAAAGAAATTTAGTATAATTATGTATTTATTTTTATTTTATAATATTTAATTCATTTAATTAAAAATACTTAGAATATATATATACAGAAAATTAAAAAAATAAAAAAAAATAATGAGGGACCCAAGGCTACACTTATGTAGAGTAACTATGGTTATACAAAAAATTAAAAAAAAATAATGAGGGACCTAAGGCTACACTTATATAGAGTAGCTATGATACACAATGTGGCTACGCTTTACAGGTGATGCAATAGCGTTAAAAAGCGTAGCCTATTCTGGTAAAAATAAAAGCTGAAAAGCGTAGCCTTTGGTCCAGGACAGCATCACTTGAAAAGCGCACCCTATTTCCAAACACCAAAAGCATAGCCCTTGGTGCAGAAAAGCGTATCCTTTGAGAATAGGCAACAGCCGAATAGGCATCCCCCACTAAACGTCTTCGTAGGCCGAAAAGTGTAGCCTTTGCCTAAGGCATCATTTTTTTTTCACTTTTGGCTACACTTTCCAAGTGTACCTGAATGGGTTATTTTCTTGTAGTGGCTTGTCTATAACAGCAATTTCATGAGCAGGACAATGCTACCGTCCTTAGAACGTCAAAAATACTACCTTCTCAATTATAATCACAACACGAGAGAGGGAATCCTCAATGTTAACTCGCTTATTCATTCCAGGATATAGTTCCCGTCATACTTTTCAATCATAATCTTGTCATAATCCCCATTCACTTATAAAACGTATAATCTAGAGGGAATTTGGTGCACGAAATTGCAATCACACCTTTGCAACTCCGCACAACTAACCAGCAAGTGCACTGGGTCGTCCAAGTAAAACCTTACGTGAGTAAGGGTCGATCCCACGGAGATTGCCGGCTTGAAGCAAGCTATGGTTATCTTGTAAGTCTTAGTCAGGAGATTAATGATAAATATGATTTTGTTTATGAAAAGTAAATAACATGAAATGAATGGTACTTGTGATTCAGTAATGAGGAAGAGGTTGAGGTTCCGGAGATGCTCTGTCGTCTGAATCTCTGCTTTCCTACTGTCTTCTTCTCCAAACACAAATGGCTTCCTTCAATGGCAAGTTGTATGTTGGTAGATCACCATTGTCAATGGCTACCATCCATCCTCTCGGATGAAAAATACCAGGCACAGTTTCTGTACGGCTAATCAACAGTCGGATCTCTCGTCTCGGATGAAAATTACCAAGTACAGCTACCGCACGGCTAATCATCTGTCGGTTCTCACTTGTGTCGGAATAAGATCTCTCTATCCTTTTGCACACTGTCACTGTGCCCAACATTCACAAGTTTGAAGGCCGTCACAGTCATCTCGTTCCAGATCTTACTCGGAATACCATAGACAAGGTTTAGACTTTCCGAATCTCAGGAATGCTGCCAATTGGTTCTAGCCTCTACCACGAAGGTTCTAATCTCACAGATTCGAATGCTCTATTGTTAGGAGATGCAAATCGAACTCGTGGATTAGAAACCCAAGAGATACACACTCAAGTGTCGCCCAATGACTACGTTGAGCTCATGTAGAACAGGAGTGTTTGTCAAGCACGCATTCATAAAATTGAGAATGATGATGACTGTCACGGATCATCATATTCTCTATATTGAAGTACGAGTCAGTATCTTAGAATAGAATCAAGCGTGATTAAATAGAAAACAATAGTAATTGCATTAATCCATTGAGATACAGCAGAGCTCCTTACCCCCACCTATGGAGTTTAGAGACTCATGCCATAGAAGATACAATATAAAATGTAAAATGTCATGAGTTGCAAAATGAATCTCTAAAAGTAGTTTTTATACTAAACTAGTAATTTAGGTTTACAGAAAATGAGTAACTAGGTGTAGATAGTACAGAATTCCACTTCCGGGGCCCACTTGGTGAGTGTTTGGGCTGAGCTTTCAAGCTTCCACGTGCATATGCCTCAAATTGGAGTTAAACGCCACACTGGGTGTCAAAATGGGCGTTTAACACCAAGAAGTGTGCTAGTTCTGGCGTTTTACACCAGAAAAGGGTCTTTGGCTGGCGTTTAACGCCAGTTTAGGCCGTCAAATCTTGGACAAAGTATAGACTATTATATATTGCTGGAAAGCCCAAGATTTCTACTTTCCAACGCAGTTGAGAGCTTGCCAATTAGGCTTCTGCAGCTCCCGAAAATCCACTTTGAGTGCAGGAGGGTCAAAATCCAACAGCATCTGCAGTCTTTTCTCAGCCTCTGAATCAGATTTTTGCTCAGGTCTCTCAATTTCAGCCAGAAAATACCTGAATTTACAAATAAATACACAAACTCATAGTAAAGTCCAGAAATGTGATTTTTGCACAAAAACTAATAAAAATATAATAAAAATTAACTAAAACATACTAAAAACTACCTAAAAACAATGCCAAAAAGCGTATAAATTATCCGCTCATCAGAATCCTCAATCTCTCCACTTCCTTATCAATTTACAAAGCTTAGGTTCATTAATCCCTATCTTTCATGAATTATCATCATCTCTTAATATCTTAATCACCATCATCACACCTTAATCATAATTAGTCATCATCATCTTTCAACATCATAATCATCCTCATCATACCTTAATCATAATCAGTCATCATCTCTCAACATCATAATCATCCTTATCATATGTCTCATTAACACGTGAATGGGATAAGACTACCATTCTCACTGCAAGCGGGATAAAACCAGGATCTGCCCGTCATTTAAAACAAATAAAACAATGACTCCTTCATCAACCAGAAAAAACTAGAACACTACTTTAAAACACTTGTAGATATGTTAATCAATAGTTACACATTAACACAAGCAATAATTTTAGACTGGAATCGGTTCTAACTGCTTTTGCATTGACTGGTTAATGGAATTTTTTATTTATATTCTTTTAGAAAAAAAACCTAGTGCAAATATTTACTCCTTAAGTATTTAGCTTTGTCCTATGATGTTTGAATGAGGAGTTTCTTGCAACCAAATAATTTATAATGCTGTATCTCTAATTCATAATGATCAAGTGTCATTATCTTTTTAATATAATCTTCAAACTTCAGAAATGAACATGATTGGTTGAGATATTGATGGTGCAATGTGCTCAGATTAAGTGTATTATGAACCTATGTGCTCCATAAGAGTTGCAACCCCATCGCAAAACTGTAGCAGTTCCATCTCTTTCTATTAGAAATTTAGAACTAGCTAGCTCAATTTCTTTGTATCATAATGAATAATGAATATCAATTATATTTTCTTTTTGTATGTGAAGTAATGAATATGATGCACATCAAAGATAGTTATAAATAACTAAGATATTAATAGGAACACAAAATCGAGACTATGTTATAAATAACTCCTAAATCAAACAAAGACGCTGCTTCAACAAATACGCAGATATAAGATCCTCACAAAGTCAAAATAGTATATCTAATAGTACTATAGTAGAGAAATAGAGAAGACTTAGATTACCAGCTCAACTTGTTTGGAGGCCCCAAAATCTGCAAGTTTAATGCAACCTTTATTATCTACAAGAATATTGGCCCCTGCATTTATAATCTAAAGAGAGAAAATTACAATATTGGACCTACCCAAAAGCATCAACCTATTTGAATTCTTTTGGAATGTATCTTCTAGCTTTCTCTGCCTTAACAAGATGGAGTTAATACAAGGCACTGATAAACAAAGAAAAAGAACAGTTAATGAAAGAAACAATTCCTATTTCCCACAAATTAAAGTTGAACATACATAACAACACTTAGAGAAAGATTCATTGTTACAATTTTGCAGACTTAGTGAATTACCTTCCTCTAAATACCCATGTGATGTCTTTTAAAGCCACCAAAGTTATTTCCAACATGTCAAGGCCAGCCTGGTTTGCAAAGATGAACACCGGCACTGACTACGATCCAGACAGAGAATCATATATATCTTAAATTAAAGGCTTTCACGGAAATGATAAACTCTACTATGAACAAAACATCTGCCATACCTTCAAAGAACAGCACAAAATGGCATCCTGATGATGCCACAAATGTTTAAGCACTGACTCACTAATGAGAGAATCAGATCTCAGCAACTCTTGCCCCAAATAATAACTGTTATTAGAAGAAAAAAGAACAAAAAAGTGAAGGGCATCATTAGATACTTTTCAAGAATGAATATTCAACAATAAAGCTTAAACACAATACAACAGATGCAGACTTGCCTATAACTGCAGCAGATCCAGTTGGCTAGTGTAAGAGCCTCTGGAGAACCAGGAGAGAGTTTTGAGCCAACTGCCGGGTTTATACCAGATGGAGAAATCGCCATGGAAACCCTCTGCACAGAGGAAATCACACTACGGATGTCTGCTCCATTGCGACGGCGCTGGCTCGGGGATCAACAGTTTGAGAGTTGCAACAGGAATCTCTCATGCTTTAGAAATCTGGATGAAGAGAGCAAGGGATAAGTCAGGACAACCTCCAATAGAACAATTTTTATCAAATAAACTAGAATTCTATCCCTGAAATGAACAGTATTGCCTAGTTTATGTTAAAGATAAGAACCATTGCCTTAATTATGCAATCAAAATGATCATGTTTTCTGTTTTCATAATTGTGAAAAGAAAAACATAAACATAAGAAAAATACTGTTTACTGTCTTCATTTCTTATTTTCACGGCTTCCTTTTTACAAAATTTTGAAAACAAGTTACACAAAAAATGTAGACAAAAAATAAACCAAACCAAAAAAAACTTTTCGTTTGTGTGCTATCTAAAAAGTATTTAAACCTAACTATGTCCAAACCTGCACTTTTCTTTTTTCCTCCTCAAGCTCCATAATTTTCTTCCCAAAGTGCTCTTTGAGTGCTTCAGTATCAATTCCAATGCGCTTCATCTTAGACTGCAAGAAAGTAAAAATGTACGGCAATTAAAACACCATAAAATGGAACACTTACTGATTCACTGTTTGAGGCCCCAAGATATTAGCATAAGGACAAATTAAGAAAAACAATTAGCACATTCCAATATCACTTGTTTTTTGTTTTTAGCCTTCCAATATTAATGTTATGGAAACCGATGCTGCAAAAATCCTTTATTTTAAAGTTCAATATACTATAGTGTATATAGTAGGAGCAGAAAAGACAAGCTTTATTTAAAAACTTGAAAGAAAAAAAAAGGTAATGACCGAAGAAAAAGCTTTAATTTTGAACTCTGGAGTTCAGGTTTAAGAACGGCCAATACCGTATGGTGTACGAGCTTCTCGTATATTCATTGTTCTTCAGTTACTAGATTTATTTCTAATCTGTTATACATAAAGAGAATATTTAGTACACACGAAGGAAGGCCCACTTCTTTGCATATGTCAGCCAACTCCAAACATGTCCTGAAATAAATCAAAGCATAGCCTATAGTTCAGCAAAAATAACCAAGACTCAAAAAGAAGCAAAGATTTTGCAAGGGCTGCTGAGAAATATACACAGATGCCAATTCGGAAGGCTTCAATATTGCAGCACAACCAGCTGCCAGAGCAGGGGCAACCTTCCATGTAGCCATTAACAGAGGATAGTTCCTAAAACATGATATCTAGTTAGCCATCAAGATAGCAATTTTGCTAACAGAGAGAGGTAACTAGTTTAGGGATTGTAAAAAAATATAACAGCTAAAATATCAAATAATCATCCATAACTGAAATCAATAAATCAACATCACAGTAAAAAACAGCAGCTCTTATTAACACAATAAAAAACACCAGCTGCACAACAGAACCAGAAATCAAATAAATCATCAACAAAAATTCAAAAACAGCAACAAATAATCAACAAAAACTATGAAATCAATAAATCAACAAAAATTCAAAAACAACAGAGCCAGAAATTCAAAAACAGCAGCAGCAGTATAGCAAAGCCATTTTTCATCAATAATTTCAACAAAAACACAAAACCCTGTAATCTTATCCATGATTTCACTTCCAGAAACAGAGTTAATCAACTAAGAACAAGCAAGAATTAGGGTATCAATTAATCATCAAGCAGTAAGCCAGTAACAGAGTTAATCAACCAAGAACAAGCCAGTAACTACAAACAAAGCATTTTCAAGAAGCAGTGGCTTAAGAAAGCAGCAAACAAACTCACCTGAGTCGCATAAGTCCGCTGAAAAGGGCTCTTCTATGCATTGAGCTGAAAGAGAGAGAGAGAGTACGGACATCTTTGAACTGAAGGAGGCCATAAGGTCGCCGAGGTAGGAGACAGTGCGATGAGCGGATTCAATGAGCGGAAGACGAAAATGAAGATTAACAAGATGAAGAAAGGTGAAGGGCTAAGGGCGAGTGACGAAGATTAACAGTGCGATCAGCAGATTCGATGAGCGGTTTCGAGTGACAAAGGCTAAGGGCGAAGGGCGAAGGGTGAAGGGTGAAGGGCGAAGGGCGAAGGGTTCAGGCCGAAGTGCGAAGGGTGAAGGGTGAAGGGTTCAGGGCTAAGGCTAATGGGAGGCGCTCTTCAGGCTTAGGGTTTCGAGTGATTAGGTCTTTGGGTAAAGGGTTAGTGTCTTGTCTTTGGGTTGGAGACCGGGTTGGGGACCGGGTTGGGAGCCGGGTCAGGGGCCGGGTTAGGGTCAATGAGTTGGAGCCCCTCTCGCCACGCTTTTAAAATGTCAATGTTTTGCTCTACGGCCACGCTTTTGAAGCGTGGCAGAAAAGCACCTTTTGGCCATGCTTTTAAAGAGTGCCAAAAGCGTACTTGAATATGGCCACGCTTTGTAAGCGTGGCCATAATGAAACCCTGTCGCCACGCTTTCAAAACGTCCTTGTTTCTCTTTATGGCCACGCTTTTGAAGCGTGGCAAAAAAAACGTGGCCGTTTCTCTAACCAATTGCCACCTATACAAAAGCGTGGCCGTTGATGCTTTTCGCCACGCTTTTGAAGCGTAGCAATAAAAAAGGTGGCCAAATCTCTAATCTATTGCCACCCACATAAAAGCGTGGCCATTGACCACTTTTTGCCACACTTTTGAAGCGTGGCAACAAAAAAGCGTGGCCATAGGCCTTTTTTCTTGTAGTGATGGTACTTGTGATTCAGTAATGAGGAACAGGTTGAGGTTCCGGAGATGCTCTGTCGTCTGAATCTCTGCTTTCCTACTGTCTTCTTCTCCAAACACGCATGGCTTCCTTCAATGGCAAGCTGTATGTTGGTGGATCACCGTTGTCAATGGCTACCATCCGTCCTCTTAGATGAAAAATACTAGGCACTTTCTGTACGGCTAATCAACTGTCGGATCTCTCGTCTCAGATAAAAAATACCAGGTACAGCTACTGCACGGCTAATCATCTGTCAATTCTCACTTGTGTCGGAATAGGATCTCTCTATACTTTTGCACACTGTCACTGCGCCCAACATTCGCGGGATTGAAGCTCGTCACAGTCATTCCGTTCCAGATCCTACTCGGAATACCACAGACAAGGTTTAGAATTTTCGGATCTCAGGAATGCTGCCAATTAGTTCTAGCCTCTACCACGAAGGTTCTAATCTCACGGATTCAAATGCTCTGTTGTCAGGAGATGCAAATCGAACTCGTGGATTAGAAACCCAAGAGATACGCACTTAAGCTGTCGCCCAATGACTACGTTGAGCTCAGGTAGAACGGGAGTGGTTGTTAAGCACGCGTTCATAAAATTAAAAATGATGATGAGTTTCACGGATCATCATATTCTCTATATTTAAGTACGAGTGAGTATATTAGAATAGAATCAAGCGTGATTAAATAGAAAACAATAGTAATTGCATTAATCCATTGAGACACAGCAGAGCTCCTCACCCCACCTATGGGGTTTAGAGACTCATGCCGTAGAAGATACAATATGAAATGTAAAATGTCATGAGTTGCAAAATGAATCTCTAAAAGTAGTTCTTATACTAAACTTGTAACTTAGGTTTACAGAAAATGAGTAACTAGGTGTAGATAATGCAGAATTCCACTTCCGGGGGTCCACTTGGTGAGTGTTTGGGCTGAGCTTTCAAGCTTTCACGTGCATATGCCTCAAATTGGAGTTAAACGCCACCCTGGGTGCCAAAATGGGCATTTAACGCCAAGAAGTGTGCCAGTTCTGGTGTTTTACGCCAGAAAAGGGTCTCTAGCTGGCGTTTAACGCCAGTTTGAGCCATAAAATCTCGGGCAAAATATGGACTATTATATATTTCTGGAAAGCCCGAGATGTCTACTTTCCAACAAAATTGAGAGCATGCCAATTAGGCTTCTGTAGCTCCCAAAAATTCACTTAGAGTGCAGGAGGGTCAGAATCCAACAGCATCTGCAGTCCTTTCTCAGCCTCTGAATCAGATTTTTGCTCAGGTCTCTCAATTTCAGCCAGAAAATATCTGAAATTATAGAGAAACACACAAACTCATAGTAAAGTCCAGAAATGTGATTTTTTCACAAAAACTAATAAAAATATAATAAAAAGTAACTAAAATATACTAAAAACTACCTAAAAACAATGCCAAAAAGCGTATAAATTATCCGCTCATCAGAATCATGATCCTCTCCACTGCCTTATCAATTTACAAAGATTAGGTTCATTAATCCCTATCTTTCATGAATTATCATCATCTCTGAATATCATAATCACCATCATCACACCTTAATCATAATTAGTCATCATCATCTCTCAACATCATAATCATCCTCATCATACCTTAATCATAATCAGTCATCATCATCTCTCAAAATCATAATCATCCTTATCATATCTCTCATTAACACGTGAATAGGATAAGACTACCATTCTCACTGCAAGCAGGATAAAACCAGGATCTTCACAACAACTTCATCCGGCTAAATCAAGCATCAAATTGGGAATAGTTTAATTCAACTTATGATTTAACCTCATACTCACTTTAAGGCTTAAAACTTGGTTGTCATACTTAAAACTTGGGGTTTCGGTTGCTTACAAGCTTGCCGGAAAGGCCAAATAGTAAAAACAGAGTTTTAGTAAAAAACTAGACTTGCGCGTACGCATGACTCATGCGTACGCACAACCCTCAGGCCAAATAGTGCAAGGCATGCATACGCACGACCTGTTTTGTGTAGGTAAACACCACGCATGCGAGCATTACTCGTGCGTGCAACCCCAAAAGTTTTCTGGTTCATTCCACAACTCAACCTTTTACATTTTCAAATTTCAAACCCTCATAACTTTCTCTATAAAAGTCTATTTTTTCTTATTTTTATATCGTTTTAATAGTAATTTAATTATCTTTAATTTGAGAAACTTTTCGCTTAATTTTAAGCTCTGGGCACTAAGTTACGGTCCGTGGAAGTTGACTGAAAATTACTCTTATCAAAATTTTGCATTAACTCCTTTCATGCTAAATTCTCAAACTTCTCTCCTTTAAAACCAACCCAAACAACATTTTAAGCATACTGAATGTTCCATCATCATTCTTAAACACATTATAATCATTCAAGACCTACCACATCCAATTCCTAGAAATTAATCATTATTCACTTCACATCGATTCCTCTTAAAAATTCCCATTCAATACAATTAGCATAATGCCCAACACAAATTACCAAATTTAACCTTAATAACACATCGTTCCCAAATTACTCAAACAATTCAATCACAACAACTCATCAATATCAACTAATTTACCAAAATTCATCCAATTCCAGCCTCCGGCCCAATTTCAACACTAATCATCATCATATACCAAAATTTCACTACTCATAACCAGATTTCAATTCAAAGCACACATACATACATACATACATTTAGTTACTAATCGCAACATCAACTAATGCAATCCACACTTATCCTAGGGTCAATTAACCTAGGCATTCACATAACTTTACATAATGCCTACTTGAAACTCAAACTCGTACCTTAATGACGGCAGTTTTCACACATTTAATTTTCTTTCCTTTCTTGCCAAACCAAACTCGTCCAACACCAACGAAGCCTCAAACAACAGCTCCAAGATCAGTTTAAGCTCCCAAAGTGTACCGAATCACCCAACAACTCTAATATTACCAATTTCACATTTATATCAACCTAGGGTCATTGAATTGAAAAATCATAAGGGGATAAAACTTCTTTATCTTAACCCATTGTAGATTGGGATGGAACCCACTTGGAATTCATGCTAGAGCAACCCTAAACAACCAAAATCACAATAACTCAACACCTATTGAACCAAAAATATGAATTACTAGAGGAAACAAAAATGGGTGAAAATCTTAGTGTTCCTTAACATATTTTTCAGTTATAATTGAGAGAATTTCGAGATGAACACGGGCCACAAACGGCTCATCAATCGGAGCTCTGGATTAAAAGTTATGAGCAAAAAAATGGTGGTGAATAAAAGCTTAGTGTTCATGGCTTCTCATCTCTCTTCTCTCTTCTAATTCGTGCCTCTCTGTATTATATTGAAGGAATAAGGCTGAATTGCATTCGGTGAGGGGGTGTTAGTGTTTGGTTTCTGGGCCTTGGGCCCAAGTGTGCCTTAACTCTATTTTTGGTGCGTTTGGCCTAACTTTGGCCCAAAACCTTTAAGATTAGTGTATTAATTCGCATTCTAAATATTTTATCTCCCCAAATTATAGATTTTAGTTTCTTATTCTTCTTGTCTCATATTCAATTTCTCTCACTCGTAGTATCAGACAGATCTAGGCCGATGGAGTCACTTTCATTGCCGGTACGCACTTTTTGCATTTAGTTGTATTGTTCCGCCCAATTTTATTTTCTCTTTTAAATTTCCACCAAAAAATATCCAATTTGTAAATTATTAATTTCTCAACCCACTTTGCATCTAATTTAATTTATAAATGACAATTTATCCAGGTTTTACACCTAATATCTTGCTGTCTTTTGGTATCACTAACAAAATATATGAGATGATATTAGAGCCTTTGATACTTAAATTTCTCTTTTAAGTGATGTGTAGTTGGTGAAGTTCTGGCACAATAGTAAAGTTCCACTCTCAGTGAATGTGTTGAGGAATATTTATAACAAAACTAAAACAGTGTTCAAATGATCCAAGGTTCTTGTAGTTCTTATATTCATTCTTTTCAATTTTCACCATGTTATAGTGGGGAAGTTGCACATATCAACCCAGTAGATCCTAGTTTTTCTTGGAACGTTGTTACACTAGATGGGAACAATATCATTGCTAGTAACAATAAATGCTCAAGTTATCAATAATTTGGCCTTTGAAAGTAGATAATCAAGTAGTAATATATATCATTTTTCCCTTTGTAATATTTTTGCAATTTGCAGCAACCCGGTTGATGTTCCTCAAATCAAGTACAGAACGTTCACTGAAAAATCAAAGGAAAGCATTCTATGGAGGCGGTCAGATATAAGAAATCCCGTGTTCAGATGCTCCAACAAGGTCGAATTACAGACATATAGATTCCATCAATTTAGAAATGATTCAAATGATTAACCAGATTTTTGCTGCAGATTAAGTCATTGTTGTCTTTTCTTGAGTGTAGTATATTGAAGATCCCAGTCAAGGAGGCTTGCCAAGGCATAGCAAAAGGTATTTTAAGTTACTTTGTTTCATTTCTTTGATTTTAGTTACCTTGTTTCCAATGCTGATGTTATAATCTCTTTCTTTCATATTGATTAATACTAGTATATAATAACAGCAATAATAATAAAACTAAGAAGAATAATAAATTATTATTATTTTTGTCCTTGTGGTGGTGGTGGCAAGTAACTAAATCGGGAAGAGATGTCTCCAAGGCTGGTGAATCCTTTGAGAAGGTTCGAAGACAGTAGCGGTAGATTGTTCTCAAGTTTGAAATTGAGGTCCTTATCAATTTTGCCTACCGGCCTCATAATCTTGGTGACTTTCTTTCTTTCTTTTTCTCACATTGAAATTATTGGATTTGTACATTTTTAGCTCACTTTAATAGAGAATTTATCTCAACCAGCTAAAGATTTGGTATCATGATAGAGTATAGTGCACCACAAATTAAAGTAACCAAATGCAGTTTGAATCTTAAAGTAGCTAAATTACTTTTAATGCCGACAAAGCTTGATTAGTATTGTGTCTGATATATTTGGATATATAGATTACAATATTATAATTATAAGATATAATATATTTGGAGACATGCTTTTGATAGATTTGCTTTGCGTTTAGTTCAATTTTTCGGTACTTTGTGTGTTTGGTGAGGTTCTGATTCTGGCTTTGTTTTTTGCTATTTTTTATAGGGTGGTCTGTTTTTCATTGTCTATATGCATAAGAGATCAGATTTGTTTCTTTCTGTTATTGTTCTCATTTTGTTTCTATGACGAACATTTTATTTTCTGTGTATTACAAATAACATAGCTTATTGATTTTTGGTTATGAATATATTATAGGTGGATCTGGTGGGCAATTAGATTCTGTTAGCAGGATGGAAGGTAGTTTTTAATTTTAATTTCCTTGTCCTCTTGGTTATGATTTGTTTCATTTTCATGTTATTTACTATTTAATATAGTATTGTGGTTTTTGACTTGATTTGATTTCATTATTTCGCTGCATTCTACTTTACTTTTGACGTATTGATTATGAGTTATAGTTTACATGGAAAGCTACTTCCTAGTTAAGGAACCTCATAATGTCATACTAGTAGGGAAGGTTTGTAACTCCCTTGATAGATTTCCAACTCTTAAGAAGTCTTAAGTAGTGATGAAAGATTTGTATTTTTGTGATTACTTTCTCCTTATGATAATTTGAAGTTGAACATCGGCTTGCTGCATTATGTGCAATTTTTTCCTCCAGTACTTCATTAAGTTATATGAAGAAGGGTTATTGAACACTTTCTAGTTTAGGGTTGGTTGTTACGGTGAATTATGGGGACAGTAGTGGTGTTTGTAATGACACTAAGATCTGCATTTTTAGTACTTATTATGATCATGATATAAACTACTCATTTACTTTTGATCGTTAGCTATGTGCTAATTAGTTTATGTAGAATTTTGCCAAACTCAACTTCTTTTGACTAAACCAAACCTCAATATCACAATTCACACTTTTAAACCATTCCACTCACATACTAAAACTCTATCAATACTATTCATCCCTCTCCATCCTCAATTCAATCTATCTCATGCATTTAATTTCATAATTCTCATCATAAAGTTCCATTCACCACTTCAATTGACATAAGATAACAACAACTAACATTTTACAACCACAACTCTCACTCACCACATCAATTCACATGCACAAAAAAACATTCAACATTTCACAACCACATGAGCCTTGCTCAATTAATCCTTTACCTCAATCATCAACTTATCATCATAAATTTTCTAATTTCTCATTATCTATCAACAACAACATCATCAATCATCAACATATCAACAATTACACATTATTAACATCATAATTCGTCCAATTATCACAATCATCATAATCATCAATATTCATACTCCACCATATACAACTCCTTCAACCTTCATCAAAATCATCATCAACCATAACATTTATATGCAATTAATCATACAACCACATCATTCAATCCTGTCTTAAAGGTCTCTAGCTTAAGTGTCATGAAACATTACATATTATATAAAGAAAACTGAAACTATACCTTGGTCGATTTCCAATATGCACCAAAATACCAAATTGAGTTCCAAACAAGTCTCAATCACCAAAAATAATCCAAAGCTCCGAATTAACTCCAACAATCACAATTTCAAGCTATATACACATTATTTAAAACAAATCAACCTAGGGTTCCATATATACACAAAACCACAAGGGATTCGAATATGCTCATCTTACCCAATGTTTATTGGGACAAAACCTAATAGCATGCAAGTGCTAAAATCTACCTAAATTCCCAAAATCACAAAAATCACTCATTCACCATAACCAAAGTTTTGAATTTATTGGGAAGAGAGGATTGGGCCAGAAATATCAAAATTATTACCAATTTGTTTGATGATATTTGTAGAGAATTCTGATATGAATGCATGGCCACAAACGGCTCGTCAATCAGAGCTCTGTAGCTGAAGTTATGGTCACCGAAAGTGATGCATGAATAGTGACCAAACCCTCACCTCTCTTCAATCTCAATTCAGCGCCCTTGTCTTTGTTTTAGGGTAAGAATGTAACACCCTGACTTTTAGCACCTCATGATTGCACTAAAGGTCTGGGCATTACCTAACTTTACTCCTTGAATTTCATACTTTATTTATTTGACATCGAGCCTCTAAACGTTAACTTGTCGATAGTTTTTAAGAAAAACGAAATTCCTTTTTAACGAATTAGATTTTTTATTGGAGTTACAGATTTAAAGTAATCAAAGTCAGAAGCTTGAAGGCTCCACGGTTTCTTTCCCTCATTCTCGGTCACTCTTTCATTATTTTCTTTCAATTTTGATCTGGTTCCGAAAGAGGAAAATGAAGATAGTATAAAGTAAAAAGGACTAATGGTAAGTAACGCCTGAGCTTTTAGCATGATCATGAAGTGCTAAAAGTTAGGGTGTTATAAAGAATGAGTTGAATGCTCATTAAAAGGTGTTTATATATGTTGGGCTTGGGTCCGGTCTAATCCGTTAATATTTTTGGCCCGTTTGGCCTAACATTGGCCAAACCTTTAAAATTAGGGCTCGGTTTTCAATTCTAAATATTTTCCTAAGTTTTTTTACTATTTTCTTATTATTCTCACACAGTACCGGGTATACTTGAGACGGTACAGTCGGTAATTTACTAGTACGCATTTTTACG
Organism: Arachis ipaensis; assembly: GCF_000816755.2. Taxonomy (NCBI): domain Eukaryota; kingdom Viridiplantae; phylum Streptophyta; class Magnoliopsida; order Fabales; family Fabaceae; genus Arachis; species Arachis ipaensis. Next base: position 49,159,791 of record NC_029790.2, on the reverse strand, counting down.
CAATTTTCTGCAAAAAAATACATTTTCCAACTCGAAAAATTCTACTGAATCTAAATCTCACCTTCAAATTTTTAAATTAAGACTTCTAATTTTTTAACCTATTTAGGACAATTAAATTATTATTATTTTATTTTAATTAAACGGTTAATAAAATTTTGGTTCTCACATATTTAATTAAAGAACCTTATGATTCTTTTTTCATAAGATATCTAGTGAAAGATGAGGGAATAATGCAAAGATAATTTGATTTATTTATGTTGATAATAAAAAGACTGAAGAAAGATAAATTGGCACGTGTGATTAGGGGAAGGTCACGAGAGGGTGACGATATTATAGTTATGATGCCGAAGAATAAATATTAATAAGCCGTGGGCTTTGTATGTGGATGATTGTAACACCCTATCACCCTAAGCCATACCTCTAGCCGTAAAGCGAAGTATAACAAAGTACCACGATAGTTCTAAAGCTCATATAATAATATATGTAGAAAGAATTAATAATATGAGGAGCCCGATGAAGAAATAAAGCCGAAAACAGAGATAGAAAAGTGTGAAGCATTCACACGATATCTATAGCACAATGATACAAGAAAAGACATAATACACTAGTAATCAAGATATAAGTATGATAATCAAAAGAACACCAGCCGCAGCCCGCGGAGTTTAGACCGACTAGTTACATACAGACATAACAGAGTTTTTGAGTTAAAACAGCATATACATCCTGTCTCTCAAATAAGCCTCTAAGGCAATAAAGTGTAAGATACAAAAGCAAGAGTACTACAACAAAATAACCAAAATACAAAGGATGATAAAAGATCCTTCACTCCAGCACTATGTCGCAACTCACTGAGGTGGGTTACGACCCGCATTTGAAAAATAACAACATATGGTATGAGAACCAGAGGTTCTCAGTATGGTAATAGTGACCAATATATAAGATATAAGGTTCCGGAATGCCAAAGGCAATCCTAGAACTTCACATCGAAATAGATATTCAACCTTAACAAAAAATATAAAATATAAATCATAATTAGGGTATTCTAAGTTAGGGAATTTCTGACTAATACTAGTCATTGCTGTCCTACAGCCGTCACCAACCTATCCTCCATGTGATCCCATCGCCACCGCCTACCAAGACTCTTCAATTCCAATAGAAAACAAAATAAATACAAACAATTAAAGCACAAGTACATATACAACAAGTAGAACAAATAGCAAGTAGGCATGCAATTCTTTTAGGCATAACAGAAGTTAAGCAAAGCAAGCAAACATATAGAAGATGCATATGATGAATGCCTGTCCTAATTGGCTCGTGATATCACTTGTCGGTCCATAAATGCCAACCCGACACATCCTTTCGGATGTAGCCTTTCTGCCACGTCAGGTATATAGAGCCATGCACACTATTGTGTTGTGGATGTAGTGCCCGACACACTATCGTTCCAAGGATATAGTGCCTGTCACACTCTTACGATAGAGAAGGTTATGTGAGCGGGATACCACCTCAGCCCTTACATCTCAACGTAAGCAAGATTAACCACCGTCTTTACGCTGCCGCCGCAACCTCGACAAGTGGAATTAACCATCGTCCTTGCCAGGTGCATAGTGACTCAACAATCTCAGTATATAATAGTGTACAACAATATTTCTCAGTGATCATCACCCATTCAATCCAAGTCCATTCATACTCAAGTCGTCAATCTCATAACCATACTCAATCATTTCCAAGTCTCAAACAACTACTTAATTCCTTAAGTTCATAAGCTCATCATCAATATAGTACTCCATCAAAATTTCCCAACTAGTTCATCCCTCATACTCCAAAAACCTAAGTCTTCTTTGTCTTCTAAACTCATAATAAGAAAGGCCCATTCTAAGTTACCTAATTCATCCCATTGTTCTCAAAGTCTAATTACTAGTTAGGAGTTTTAAACTAGAAGTCAAAGAAGTTTAGAAAGCTAGAGAACCCTTGAAATTGAAGAAAAATAATTTTTTAGCAAAACAGGGCACGTATGTTGAAATTTGGGCGTCTGTGTATATGGCATCCTGCTCGCGTACGTGAGATACCCCAAGTAGAGGAGAAAGCTTGCATCGCGTGTTTAAAAGTCGTGTATGCAAGAGTTAAAATTCATGCTCGCGTAAGCATGCCAGGGTCCACGTACCTGACGGCACTTGGCAGCGGCCAATGCTCGCGTCGCTTTCACAGGTCGGCGTAGGCAAGCCTTATTAGTGTTGGAAAAATTCAAAAGCTACAGAATTTCAGATTTTAGCACCAAACTTTAAATGTGCATAAATTTTTCGTTTTAAAACATTTTCTTTTCATTCTTTAAACGTCTTTCATTTAGATCAAGTTTCATAGAAAATGGGGGTTCGGAGGCCAAGTTATGCCTCGCCAAATTTTGTCAAAAATAAGTTTTACAAAAACCAATAAAGTTCTCTAATTTTCAAAACTTTAAACCAATTCAACCTAAAACTCCAAAACACTTCAATTGACATCAGATCTAACTATTTTGTCTCGAACCACCACTCTTACCAAATTTTCGTTTATAATACATTATCCTCAAAATCATCAATCCGAATCTTCAAATTTATCACACTCACACCATTCTCAATCCAAAAACCCATCAATAATCATTCTATCACTACCAATCCTCATAATTATCATCATTTAACCCCAATTTCAATAACCAATGCCATTTATCAACAACAATATTATAATTCATCAAAATCATCATACATCATCATTTCAAGAATTATCAACAACCAGTTCAATCCTATCCTAATGTCCACTTGCCTAAGGTTCACGAAAAATTACATATTACATAGAGAAAATTGAAATCATACCTTGACCGATTCCCAATATGCACAATTTCACCAAATTTGATTCCAACTAGCTTCTAATCACCAACACCACTTCCCAAGTCACCAAATATCAAGCTATATATACTAATACCATTAACATCAATACCTAGAATTCACAATATACCAAACCACAATGGATTTTGAGAAACCTTTCCTTAACACAGAAATTGAGGATGAAACCTGATAAACCCAATTTTTAGGGTTTATCTTGTGCTTAATTTAGGGAATTTTATCAACTTTTCTCATATTTATTCAATAAAACGGCATGGTTTCATGACTTTCTCCTAATTCTACTTAATGGTTAAAAACGTGCTTTTTAGGCCTTTAATTGGTTAATTTTAATTCACCACTCGATGCCTTGATATGTGTGTTAGTGATTTCAAATTTGAGAGGCAAGGAATGGATCAAAGGAGTGAAGAGAAAAGCATGCAAATGGAGAATTCATGAAGAAATGAGCTTGTGGAGATTTCAAGTCGACGTGCATGCATGAGCGACGCGCATGCGTGAGAAGGTCATTTGTCAATGACACGTACGCGTGACAAGACACATACGCGTGACAAAGTGAATTTCAAGATGACGCGTACGCTTGACCCACGCATACGCGTGGAAAGCGGCACGTGACCTCCTTAAAGGCAATTCGTTGGGGGAGATTTCTGAGCTTCCCAAGCCCAAATCTAACTCATTTCTGAGGCTACTTCATGCAGAATTCAAGAGGGGTCAAGGGAGAAGCAATTAGTTGAGTTTTCACCAAGCTTTAGTTAGTTTCTAGAGAGAGAAGCTCTCTCGTCTCTCTAGGATTAGGTTAGATGTAGATTAGGATTTCTTTAGATCTAGGTTTAATTCATGCTTTGATTTACTTTTCCTTTATCAATTCTTGTTTCTTTGTCTTTACTTTCCTAGTTTAGTATTTTACCCCTTGTATTTGGTTACTTTGTTGTTGATGCATTCTTGTTCCTTTTATTTTCCTTTAATGCAATTTATGTTTCATGTTCCATTGTTGTTGATTTGAGTTGTTGTTGTTAATTTTCTTGCAATTGGTAGTTGTAGATTTACATTTCTTGCAATTTTACCATGCTTTCCTTTTATGCCTTCCAAGTGTTTAACAAAATGCTTGGAAGGATATTAGAGTAGATTTTTGTGTTCTTGGCTTGAGATGGTAACTTAGGTGAACTTGAGTTGCTAATGTCCAAGTGATTGATAATTCGAATCCATTGACTCTAGTTTTCACTAAGTTAATTAGTCAGGTGACTAGTAGATTGATAAAGCTCATTTAACTTTCCTTCACTTGTTAGAGGATGACTTAATGGGATTGATCCTTGCAATTATCATGTTTTGGTTAGTAACAAGGATAAAGATCCTTAACCATCAACCCTTGCCAAGACCTTTTATCATTTGAGTTTCATTTACTTTCTTGCCATTTATTTTTCTTGTCCTTTATTCAAAACCCCAAATATACTTATCCCATACCAATAACATGAACACTTCCCTGCAATTTCTTGAGAGACAACCCGTTTAAATACTTTAATTATTTTTATTGGGGTTTGTACTTGTGATAAACAAATTAAATTTTGATTGAGAATTATTTGTTGGTTTAGAACTATACTTGCAACGAGATTTCATTGAGAAATTCTTTACTGACAATTTTCCTACATCAAAACCCAATGATTTGTCACTATTGATTGGCACCTAAACAACCAAATTACAAAAATTCACTTAGAAACTAAATCTTATTTTTGAATTTTATAAGGGTAGAGAACTAGATGAGATAGAGTAAGTTTCTTACCACTTTGGTTAGATACAAATGACGGACACTGCAAAAGCTTCGCGTGGCCGTAAACGGGATATAAATCGGAGCACCGTACCTCAAGTTACACGCAAAAGAGTGAGAGTGTGAATAGTGTTTTAATGGTTGCTCTCTCTTTTCTCTCACCAGCTGCACTCCTTCTTTCTTTAGGGTTTATGAGGCTGAAAAGGCTTCTTAATAGACTTATATAATGTTGGGCTTGGGCCCAACATGAATCAGATTCAACCCGTTAGTGTTTTTGGCCTGTTTGGTCCATATTTGGGCCAAACCTTTAATATTAGTGCCCGATTTTCAATTCTAAATATCTTCCTGAGTTTTTCTACTGTTTTTGTTATTCTCACATAGTATCGGATAAACTTAAGCCGGTACTAGAGGCAAATTTACTGGTACGCATTTTTACGCAATTTTTCACAAAAAATTATATTTTTTCACTCAGAAAAATTGATTGAATTCAAATCTCACTGTTAAGTTTTTTAATTTAGATGTCTAATTTTTTGAACTTATTTCAGAAAATTAAATTATTATTTTATATTTTCTAAATAATCGGTTTTAATTACGGTTCTTACAATGATAATGCGGGGACACCCGTAAATTTGGAATGGCTTCCAGGAGAAAGGGTCACATACTTCAGCTGGAGAATCAACGCCTACAAGTACTTGCAAAGGTCATGTTTGACATACTTCAGTTGGAGAATCAGCACTTTCAAGAAGTAAAAACTTGCAGATGTTATGTCACTAGAATGCCTTATCCGACTTGCAAGTTGGATTGCATCGGGTGCGGGTCGAAACCGACAAATGAGCTCATTACGTGTGATAGGACCAGATATGCATCATCCTTGCTGCGCATTTTCATTTTACTTGATAATGTGAAATTATTTGTGATTGTCTTCTTGTATTTGTGCATTCCTTAATGGTATTCTGAATTATTGTGACTTGCTATTTCTCTATGATTCTTGTGTATTTGATTGTGAATTAATTGAACTGTGACAATCCTGACTTAACTGATTACCCTCGACCCTACTAAGAACCCCCCAATTCTTACCCATCATTCCTTCCTTCCCCATTAGATGTGATTGAGATTTTCTCTAACGACGACCGTTGATGTTTGGGAGATGAGGATGTAGTTTTTCGGTGTTTTTTGTGTTCTCCTAGTTTTGTGTTTAGTCTCTCACTTTTGATTAGACTCATTGAGAAAGTAGGATGTATATAGCTGACTAGGCTAGCTTTTTGGGCGCCAGCTTCACTACAAGAAAAATATGTTTTAGCGACAAATTTTTAGTGGCAATAATATAATAGCCACTAATTCTTTAATTTAAGTTATGTTTTTGCGGCAATTATATATTTGCCATTGTTACTATATATTATAATGGAAATTGTCATAATTGCCACTAATAAATATAAAAAAGCTTTTTTTAATGAAAAATTTTAGTGGCCATAGTATTATAGCTAGTATTATTCTTATTAAAATTACTAAAATTATACTATATTAACAATTATCGTTATTATCATTAATAAATATAAAAAACAAATTTGTAGTGTAAGAGATTCAAAGAAAGAGATTTAGAGAGATCTTAAGCTCACCGCGGAAGCCCACCGTAGCCGGCGCTGCCACCCTCGTCACCGCAGTTCAGATCGAGCCCAGTATTATTCTTATTAAAATTACTAAAATTATACTATATTAACAATTATCATTATTATCATTAATAAATATAAAAAACAAATTTGTAGTGTAAGAGATTCAAAGAAAGAGATTTAGAGAGATCTTAAGCTCACCGCGGAAGCCCACCGTAGCCGGCGCTGCCACCCTCGTCACCGCAGTTCAGATCGAGCCAAGGCGCCTCCTCCACCAATGCATCTCCAGATTTGGTAGCAATGCATCTACAGATCTGGTAGCAATGCCTTCTTCACAAATGAGGTTTGTCGCTACATTCGTCTCTTATCTTTTCTGCTCTGCCATTGCCGATCTCTCACCTTCACAACACCATACCTCCGCCGCTTGCACCGCCACCAGTTGCACCGCCATTAGATATTCTCCCTTTATTTTTTAGATTTTTGTTTTTATTTTATATTTTTGTTAATTATGAAATTCTGCAGGATTTTGGTGTTGTTTTCGCCGTCGCTCAACTTGCTCTCCATGGCCGCCATGTGAAGTAGGCTCTAACATGACAACACCAGCAGCATCACGCACGTCTTCCTCCTCCGGTAGAAGCGGCGATGACATTGGTTTCAAGACTCACTTTTCTTGGATTAATGTTTGTTTCACCAGCCCTGCTTGATTAATTACGTTTTCGGTTACTTGTAAGTCTAATTTCTTTTTGATTATGTCAATTCTCTTTTATTATATAGTTTGAAACTCTCTATTATGTCAATTCATTCTTGATCTTAGTTTAAAACTTTTTTGAAGATCTTCTGGATATTTAAAAAACATACTTTGCTATTATAAAGATCTATTTACTTAGTTTTTAGTTCTACTTTAAGTTTTGACTGATTTTTGTTTCAATGTATTGTAATGTTGGTATGCAAATTAGTGTTGTTGGTTCTGCACTGGTTCCTGTTTGATTTGGATAGGTAACAATCATTTGGAATGATGATTTAATGTGCTTGAAATTCTGATAGTCTGATAAACTGTGACCATGGTTTGATCTCTTTGACTGTAAACAGAAAATTCAATAGCATCCCTCATCTTTAGAATATTCTATCTTAATATTGATGACATCAAATGACTTAAAATTCGAAGTGACCTTGTGCTCTTTTTTCAAAGTTATCATTTCCATGCATCACATCTGTTATGAGTTTCTATTTTCTTCACCTTTTCATTTTTCTTTTGTGCATGAGAAATAGTTTTGTGGATTTTATATTATGCGGTTTGATTTTACAGCATGACCGTTAGAGAATTGGGTTTATCTGATACTGTTCTGGACTCGTTGGCTCAATGCTTTTCTAGAAATACTAGTGAAATTAAGGTTTATTTTTGTCATTCATTGGTATTGTCCCTATTGTATTTACACTTCATCTCCGTCTAGATTATTCTTATAAAACCTGGTCGTAGTGTAAGCATTTGTCCAGCCGTTTCACATTTCCTTTGTGCTGGCTTTATAGAGATATGAATCACCATCAAACGTCTTATACATGCTAGATATGAAACTCTTAGTAATGAAGACAATGCTGCTAGGGATTCCAAGAATGGAGATACCAAAGATATTTCTCAAAGTGAAAAGTCTTTTCTGGAAAAGGATCTTGAAGCAGCTCTTGACTCCTTTGACAATCTTTTTTGTCGACGCTGTCTTGTAAGCCTTTTATCCCATAGGGGGTACTGAATAGACTTCATTTTCTTTTACTCTTTATATCTCGCCAGCAGCCCTAACGTCAATTTTCACCTTTTTAGGTTTTCGATTGCCAATTACATGGATGTTCCCAGGATCTTGTCTTCCTCGTAAGTTTTATTGGTAGGTTATTATCTTCATGAACTTTCTTGCATATTTCTTGACTCAATAAATTTAACAGGCTGAGAAGCAACCTCTGGAACCCTCTTGATACTGAACATGAACCATGTGGGCTGAATTGTTTTAAATTGGTATACAGTCTCTGCTTTTGATTTGTCTGAAGAATTTTCTGAAATAGTTTACTTAAGGTTCTTGAATTATTTTAGGTACTTAAATTAGGAAGGTTTTTCAATGCTACCTCTTCTGCCCAGGCTGATGTTGAAGAGAAATGTTCAGGTAGTTCTTTATCTAGGAAGAAGTCTTTTGCTAAAAGGTGAATAAAATGCAGCCAAAGTGAAAGTACCTTGAAAAGCTCTTGAAAAAGGACTGCTAGAGAAAGGAATAATGGAGATATTTGGGAGAAACAGGTCAGCATATGCTTGGATCAAATGTATTACCTGTGCCTTCTCTGATGCTTACTTTCATGCGTTGGACCCCTAATCTTCATCTTCGATTTGTTCATGCTGTTCAAAGACTTGGAGGACAAGAGAGTAAGTTACTTTATTCCATTAACATAGATCTATTTTCTTTTCCAATTTTATTTAATCTTGCTCGGGTAATGATTAATTAACTCCATAGTTTAGTTAATTTATATGTTATTATTACATATATTTGCTTCTTCTTTTTTTAAATAATATTTTCTTATTTGGGATGTGTGTATATATATAGGAGCAACACCAAAATTGGTTCTTCAATTGATGAATATCAAAGGTTTAATTATTACTCATGTCAAGAGTCATTTACAGGTATATATATGAAGTTAGATAATTGTTATCACAATCTGAATTTGAATCTTTTAATTTGGTTAATTTCTTTTATTTCTATTTATCTATTTCTTTTTTTTTTCAGATGTACAGGAGCAAGAAGGTAGAGGACACAAATAATCAAGGTACATATATATAAAATGTTTAGTTTAATTTTTTTAATTACTCTCTACAAGATTATCAATGAGTAATTAGGGTTACATTTGTACTTAATTGCAAACCTAATGAATTTGATTATGTGTGTATATATATGACAGTAGTAATAGCTGATCATCATAAGCTTCTAATAGAAAATGGAGAGAGAAATAATGTTTATAATCTCAGCCAGCTTCCCATGCTTCAAAGTTATAGGTATACACACATTAGCTTCATCACAATAATTAATTTAATTAATTCAAATTATCTCAAATATTTTTTTAATAATTCTTATAATCATTGTAAATAATTACCTTACAAACGTATAACTGTTTTCTTATATAAGTAAATAGATTTATAGAGTTGGCTTTATTTGCTCTGGGAACGAGTAAACAAAAATCAAATTGTAAGAAAGAAATAATTAGACATAAAGGAGGCGCATGTCTATATAATAAAAGACAACAGAAGTAGACAGTGCAACTTAAGAAAACCATAGTAGCTGATGCACTTTAGTTAGCTTTTGTACAGTTGACTATGTTGATGGCTGCAACTAGTAACCAGTAATTAAATATTTAATTAGAATATGAATTCATTACTTTGTCCATTATTGTTGATATCATACTCAGTTGAGCTACTTTCTGTTTTATAGTTTTATTAGCCGAACCTTTTGGTTTTATCTCTATAATCTTTAAGCGTCAGAGAGTTCAAATTTTTAAGTTTAATTAATCACTAATACGATTCATTCCTTTTCTTGTAGCAACCAAAACATGTACTTTTTAATTGTATTCAATGTTTTTTGATGTCATGAGTCCTGATACTATTTGCATGATGCTGATTTTTTCCTCAAGTTTTCTAATATGCTTTAGTTTGTTTTCATGTACCCTCTCAAGTTTGTAATTGATTTGCGATGCTGTCCTTTTAGTCATGTTTAAGTAATATCCAGCTCTAATTTTACATGCAGGAAGAGACTATTTACTATGATAATTGATCTTCCAATAATATTTGATGTTGTTACATGAATGGGAAAAGACACCAGCTTCTAATTATAGCAGTAACAAATCTAGGCTAAAAATGAAAGTTAGGCTACTTTTAAATTCTTAGATCAATTGGTAAAAACGAAAGTTAGGCTACTTTTCAAGGTGCAACTTTAGATCATTGCTAACACTTGTATTGCTACATTGATGTAATATAGTTATAGGCTTGTAGCATTTTTTGTTGTTTAGATTTGTAACATGATTTATTACTTTTCAAGAGAAATTTGTGTATCAATATTTTGAATTTAATGAAAGTATAGAAAAAAAAAAGATAATTTGTTGCTGCTAAAAAAATGAGTATAATATAACTAAAAAAAACTTTAAGATTTTAGCTACAATAGTAATAGCAGCTAAAAGTGAATAATAGTATAATTTTATAATTTTTTTAGTGGCTATATAAATTGCCGGTAAAATGGATTTTAGCGGCAATAGTAATGGCAACTAAAAGTGAACAATGTTTCGATCTTAGAATTACTTTTAGTGGCCATATAAATTGCTAAGAAAATTGTCCCTAAAAGTTATATGCTTTTTGCGGCTATTAAAATGGTCATTACCGGCAAATGTTATAATGACCACTAAAATCTTTTAGCGGCGAAGCATAAGACGGCTAATGTCTAATTTCCGGTAAATGTATTAGCGGCTATTTTATTGCCGCTAAAAGTAAAATAAATGACCACTAAAAGTGATTATTTTTGTAGTGCTTAATTATGTTTATAGTGACAAGATGGAAGGGTTGTACGCTAACTTATGACCTGTGTGACAGTATATATATATGTATATATATATAATGTATATTATCTCTATTTCTCTGATGTTTGTGTTATTTAATCGTATTTATTTAATTATTTCAGTTTTTACGAAAATTTGAACGCCACTATTATAATTATAGGCTTAATAGTAAATACTTAGTTAAGTTTTAAAAAAGCAAATTAGTAATGTTTAATTTTCAGTATGATCATGACATATTAAAAATTGAGCCGTTTTATAACTAATGATAATTTCTTTTCCTTGAGGAGCATATAGTGAAATCGAAACTTGTATTACTATCTAATGATTAATGCTATCCTGGCCTCTTCCTAGGATTGTAAATTTAAAATGGATAATGATAGAGAGACAAAAAAAATAGTCAAAACTTATCTTATTTTGCATTAATTAATTATCGCAACAATTAATGAATGCTAAATAAGACAAATTATAACTGTTTTTGGCTGATTTTCTTTGGCTACCAAACATTTTCAATTTGAAATATATCATATATGTTACAAGAAAAGTTGGATAATTTTCTATGCACTAATTCGCATATTTGACCAGACCTAACACGTAATAATAATTAAAGAGTAATTAATACGTAACAAAATAAGGACTTAATAATAATTTCTACATGCTTAAACTTGCATGGCTATGTCCTTCTTCCGGAACAGCAGCACCATTATTTTTGTTAGAAGTCCCCATCTCAGTCTCTGCAGCCTCAAGTTCTCTTCTGAATTTGCCATAGATATCACTCCTGTAAAACTTTCTTGTCCTCAATACCAATATGAACGAAACAAAGCAACCAATCAAAGTGGAAGCAGTGATTATAATAAAAGCCATTCTATAACACCGCACTCCAACGCAAGAAAGGTCCTCTCCATCAACCCTCTTAAGCCCTTTCGCTTCCAATAGCTTCAACGCCTCTTTATCATACAAAGAGCCCGTCACTTTCACATTCAATATGTAAGATCCAACGGGACTCGCCGCCGCACCAAAATTGTACAATGTTGAGTAGTATTTGAGACCAAAGATTTCGGAAATGATTGCAAACATTAGAGGCCACTGAGCTCCAAAGCAGAACCCTATGATCACCGAAGACAAGTAGAGAGAGTTTGGAACACCGAGAGCTATGAGGACGTGACCAACGCAAGAGAGAAGCATGACCAGTGAGAGCATCAAAGGCCGAGGGAATCTGTACTTCTTCAAGAGAATCTCCGACGCAAAGCCGGAAGCAACGCGCCCGAGGTAGTTCCATATGCTAACTAGCGATACAAACGTTGTGGTGCTCTTTTTAGGGTACCCTAGAGAGTTCCCAATCTGTCCCAAGTTGTCAATGGCGGTTAAGGTTCCACCCACACCAAACGTGGTTGCAATGAATAGAATCAACATGTCAATGCTAAACAAGGCTTGTAAGATGGTATAGTCCTCCCCCCTGCTCGGAGGTTTGAACGCGGTGCTCCAACAAGAAGCGGATTTAGAATCAGCAGAATCAGTGTCAGTGTTAGTGTTAGTATTAACAATATTAACACTGACACTGGGATCGGATTCTACTGCTGCTGTTTCTTCAGATTTATAATTTATGCTCGAAGGTTGAACTTCGGTAGTCCTGGCTCTAAAGTTGTTGAATTCCTCTCTAAACACAATAGCAAGAGGAAGAAGAAGCAAGAAAACAACTACCAAGCCATCCACCACGTCCTCGACGGTGGTAAAACTAAGCTTGTTTTGTACTATGATAAGCACCATAAGAAAAGCAGCTAAACCAAGAGAAATATACAAAAGATTGTTAAAGACTTTGAGCTCCTTTTTCTGTTGAACCGCATCGAGTTTCAAGATCCTAATGGTGGGTAGGAAAATGAAGGAAACCGCAGCCGGTAACCAACCTATAAGTAAGATAAGAGACTTGGAATCATCACCATAGAAAGCATGGTAGAGCTGCGTGATAATGGCGCCACTTAAACCAACATAGCCTTTGAGAAGGCCTAGTATGCTTCCGCGGCTACCGGGGAAGTTCTTGACGCACGTGACTAACGCCCCGGTGTTCGCAAAAGACTGCGAGTTGGCACCAATGCAAATGTACAGGCACATCTGCCAGATCTGCGGTCTGGGAATTCGGTTAGTTACTGAGAGCCAGATCATGAGGTAACCAAAGAGGTTCATGATTGCGCCGATGGAGAGAACAACCCAAGTGGGAGTAATCTCATTGATTAGTCCCGAGAGCACGCCAACATTGGCGCCAAGGTCTTTGAAGAAGCTTAGCATGTTGAGGGTAGATTGGTCATATCCTAGTGAGATTTTGATGTCGTTGGAGTACAAGCCGAACATGTAAGTTGCACCCGCAACGGCCATGATTAGAAGTGAGGCGAATACCATGAACCAACGGCCCTTGATTACTTGGTGAGTGAATGACATTATTGCCCTCCACCCACCTTTAGGGAACTCGGATGAAGAAGAAGAAGCCACCACCATTGTTTTGTATTTCTAATAAGTGGTGTTATTTGGATTATTATTCTTATGGTTTATTGTAAGCTTATG
>NC_029790.2:49144691-49145078 GCF_000816755.2 Arachis ipaensis | reverse complement strand
ATAAATTGGATTAGAAATAGAAAAAAAAGAAAAGAAAAAGTTGCACACGGAATAAATTATGATGAGTTTTTGACTTTGAAATACCGGTCGTTGAAGGATTTTAAGTAAGTTGGGTGTCTGTGATACCCGGGGAAAAATGATTTCTTTTTCGCATATTTTTTGACAGAAACATGCATCTTCTCTTTGTATGTGTGTGCGCGCGCGAGAGATAAGTAGTAGTACAATTATATGAGCTTAGAAAACGACATGCACTCTACGCGGTGCTCCTTGATTACCAATAGAAGAAAAACAATATTGCTTTAACTTTATATTTATAATAGAACTTATATTCACTCTTAATTAATTTTATTTCTTTAATTTCGTTATTTTAACATCTCATTGTCCTTT
>NC_029790.2:49138136-49144090 GCF_000816755.2 Arachis ipaensis | reverse complement strand
ATATATATATATATATATATATATATATATATATATATATATATATATATATATATATATATATATATATATATATATATATATATATATATATATATATATATATATATATATGTATATATATGTATATATATATATATATGTGTGTGTACATATGAATCATCTAAATAAAGCTTATATTGAGAGATAGATGATGAGACTGAATCAGTGGAAAAGTGGGGAGGACCGAATGGAAGGCCAAATTCTATTTTCAAATGAATCCCCTGGTTCAGATTTTGCCACCTCTATGATTTTGGGTACAACGAAATTGAACAAAACTCCAATGTCTCTTTGGCAATTACTCGTTCCTTCAAAAATTTTAATCAACTATTATATCATAATTTACTAAAATACTAACTTCTTTTCCAAATCTTCTGTCATCGACGTCGTTGCTTGATCGTCAACCAGCTTCCATAGTTGCTGCTGCAATCTTCCTCATCACCGCTAGTTCATCAATAAAGACCCTCATCAGTATCGTTTTCCTCCAGATCAGAAATGAACGGTGCTGCTAGACTCCTAAAATAACCATCCACTTAATGATAAAAATAATCATCCACATACCTAGTGAATTGAATATCCAGCATATTTTAATTGTTTATAACTAAATTCAATCCAATCAAAACAATTGTCCACATAAGAATTAAAATAACCATCTGCATACCTACTAAAAAGACTATCATGAACTAGCCATTGAAGTAGCTTCAATGAAAGGCCCTAATGAAAGATGCAACGACTAGCACTGCTGTTGCTCCTTCAATAGTTCGAAAACTACTGGTGACGGCCACTGGTAACGATGAAGGTTCTTCTCCAGTGATTCAAGTGAAAACTGCGTAATCACTAGCTCAAGTGGTGATTGATGTAGAAAATCACGCAATGACTAACACTGTTGCTACTCCTTCAACCGATGAGGATGAAGGATTGGATGAAAAAGAAGAAGAAATGATTGAGAGAGTAAAACTATACAACCTTTGCTAAACATCCAGAAGGAGAATGAAGAGTGGCATGACAACAGCAGCAGTAGTGGATGGGTGGTGGATGGGAGGTGTGTTGGGCTGAGCGCCAAAGAAGGAGGCACGTCCGGCTGACCTGCGGAGGTGGAGGAGCGTCCGGTTGAACGGCGGAGGGGAGGACCGGAATGAACGACGGTGTGAATAGAGGAGTGGAAGAGGGTTGAGATGGAATGGGATTGTGATGTAATGATATATTAAGAGGAGGATATATTGCCTAACGCTAATAATCTAAATTTAAATTGATTATTCTAATAAATTGAGAATCTAATTTTAATAATTAATTTAATTTTTTTAAATTGTTGTCCACGTTGTTCAATATTTATATTGTTTACATATACTTTTTCAAAT
Organism: Arachis ipaensis; assembly: GCF_000816755.2. Lineage (NCBI taxonomy): Eukaryota > Viridiplantae > Streptophyta > Magnoliopsida > Fabales > Fabaceae > Arachis > Arachis ipaensis. The sequence continues at coordinate 49,142,693 of NC_029790.2, read as the reverse complement.
TCTAATTGTTCCGGTCTGGAACTAGACTCTGAGGTATGTGTTATCCACAAAGCGAAGAACACTAGCAACGTCCTCCTCCTATGTGCAGTACCATGAGTTTCTCTTTCGTCCGAGCAATTTGGAGAACCTACAAAAAGGACTCCGATACTTAAGTCAGTTTACGATCTCAAAATTAGGAAACTTAAATTTGGAGAGATCTGTTTAGTGACTTGTATGTTGTGTTCGTATAGGCCGTTTGCGTTAGGTATTATCTTTTTCTTTAGTATGGTTAAACCTACTTTGACCTAGTAGTTCCGAGGTATAACATCGGATCTGAATTGTTTGGATATGGATTACAGCTCCCAAGCTTGACTTGCTAATGTTGATAGCAAGTTAAGCTTTTGTCTGAATTTCCCACGATATGCCTGTTCTACCTATATCCGAGCCCCCAAGCTCAACATGGTACTGATTTCTTCGTTAGTGGAGCCTTTAACGATTGGCAAATAATGTGTATTTATTATTTTCGGGAGACATGAAGGCGCATTTTTTTGTTTTGGCAATAAATGATAACTGGGTACTGGCTCGAGGTAATTATGGCAGTTAAATTATTGGTGATTTGAACAGTTGCTTAATTTGACGGCCAGGGGTAATTCTTAAAATTGATCGTGTGATAGTGTTTATTGTACTTGGAACCTCTTCATTTTGCTTGTGTCAGAAAAAGTTTTGGATATTACCAAGTAGAAAAAGTGAAAAATAGATGTTATTTTTTAACTTTTTCTTGCCTGTTGGTTTCTTGTTTTAGCTATGAAAAAATTGAAAGATAAAGTAGTTGAGCTTAAGGAAGACCTGTACGTTTGGGTTCATGCGAACATGAAGTGTCGCGCATGTCTTTTCCAAAGTTCAAAAGCTTTAGCTGAGCTCAACGCCGTGAGTCGGGTTCGCGGTGGTTCTTCTGTTGGGGTTGAGCTTCTTCCCTATAATGGTGAAGAAAGGGTTTGTAAAAACAAGAGATGACTGGGCCTATTTCTATTTTTACACATGTTTGCTAACAAAGCTCAATGTGAGGTTTCCTTTTTCAGAGTTTGAGTGTATAGTCTTGACACAGCTAAATTGTGCTTCATCACAGCTTCACTAAAACTCTCGGGCCTTCCTTGGTGCCTTCGAATGTCTGATGAGTTTTCTTGAAACTGCCTCGTTGTTAAATATTTTCTTCTCGCTCTTCCAGGCGAAGGGGGTTCGCAAAGGTCTTTGGATAAACTTGAGTAGTTATCCTAAACGTTCTCTGTTTATTTTGTATAAATCATCCTTTAAAAAATTCAAAGGGATGTTTTTGAAAGTCCGTTCTTGTGAGAAGGAGTACCCATTTTTCTTAGACTCTGAGTTAGGAGAAACATTTCCACTTTACTGGTGTCCTGAACCAATGCAGGTTCTGGAGGCGGCAGGGAGGTCTGAGGAAGAAGATTGATTGTTAGAATATCTAATTAAATGTTTTTTTGCCGGGAAATTGTTATCTATTGCTGATGTTTTGAAATTTGAAACTGATACTGATGGTTTGAAAGGTTATATTGGTAAGGGTTTATGTTGTACTTTGTTTAGTATTTTTGGTGTTTTTCACATTGTGATAGCTTATTCGCTGATACAGGTGGGAGAGTGCTAAGGTTGTCCTTGGTGCGGATGAGGACCTTCCTTGATCCAAAAAAGAAGGAAGGTAAGGAGGTTTCAGCTAGTAAGGTCGACAAGCATGTTGCTGCTGATACTGCATAATCTAGGGCACATTCGCGGGTGAGAAAAAAAATCCATGAATTTGAGCGGTTGCTTGAGATTCATTCTGGTGTGGATTTGGTCTTTGGTTCTGGTGTTAGAAGTGAGGTAAAAAGGTAAATGCGCCTATATGGGTTTATGTCTGGTGGTTCAATCTGGAGTGACCGACTTCCTTTTGCAGCTTTAGCTGATAGGGTTGCTCAAAATCCAAATGATGTGCAGCTTTTGGAAAATACTGGGAAGGAGGTGATCGGGCAATATTTGCACATATGTTTGGTCTTATTTTTTTCTTATATTGTTTTGAGCTGGACTTTAGTTGACCAGGTTTATTTTTTATAAGGTTCTTGGCACAAGACTGCTCTGTGTTCGCCGAAGTAAAGAATTATTGGGAGTTGAAGAAAGGAACAAGATGGAAAAAATTTCAAGGCTTGAAAAGTCGATTACTGAGCAAGATGGGGTGGTTATTGATCTGACTAAGAAGATGAAAGAGATGGAGGTGGAAGTGGGGAACTTGCAGGATCAAATCCGAACACTTCAGAGTCAGTTGAAGGGAGCTGATGTCGAAAAGGGAAAGCTGACATCTCGAATTCACGAGCTAGAGGATGAAGGATTAGAGATGTTTGCTACAAGGTTTGATCGTGCTATAAGTCAAGTTTCTATTTTTGCCCCTGGCTTTGAAGTTATCCAGTTCGATGTTACAAAGATAGTCATCGATGAGAAATTGGTGGATGATAAGCCTGGATGGGAGGTCCAGGATGAAACAGCGGATGCAGTTGATAAGTAGAATTAAATTTTAGTTGTATAAGTTTTTTAGGATTGACTTTAGCTTTTTGCTTTTTTATTTGAACTCTTTTGAATTGTAAAGTTATGCCGGTTTTATGTGATATTGCAACATATTTTATTGTTGTTTCGCTTGCATAGAAAGTTGGTACTATTTATTGCATGTTGGTTTGCATTGATAGATTGTTAGAGAAAATGCATGAATTGATGTTTGGAATGTTTGAAATGGTCGGCCTCCTTAAAACCTCCTCGAGTAAAACCCTCTTTAGGAAAAACCTCGGTGATAGAAAAAAGAGTACCTCCCATGCTTCAAATTGTTACAAGCAGTCAAGTATGGAACAAACATAATGATGAAATATTCCATGTATTTGATAAATTGACTCGCTCCAAAGTCAATAGAGAATATGCTCCTCAGCCGTGCACGTGTGATACTCAAAATTGACCCTCCCAATTTGTGGCGAGTGATGAGCGGATAATTTATACGCTTTTTGACATTGTTTTTAGTATGTTTTTAGTAGGATCTAGTTACTTTTAGGGATGTTTTCATTGGTTTTTATGTTAAATTCACATTTCTGGACTTTACTATGAGTTTTTGTGTTTTTCTATAATTTCAAGTATTTTCTGGCTGAAATTGAGGGACTTGAGCAAAAATCAGATTCAGAGGTTGAAAAAGGACTGCTGATGCTGTTGGATTCTGACCTCCCTGCACTCAAAGTGGATTTTCTGGAGCTACAGAACTCGAAATGGCGCTCTTCCAATTGCGTTGGAAAGTAGACATCCAGGGCTTTCCAGCAATATATAATAGTCCATACTTTGGCCAAGAATTGACGACGTAAACTGGCGTTCAACGCCAGATTTCTACCCAAATCTGGCGTCCAGCGCCAGAAAAGAATCCAAAACCAGAGTTGAACGCCCAAACTGGCACAAAAACTGGCGTTCAACTCCAAGAAGCTTCTTTGTTTTCGAAAAAAAAAAAAAGTTTTCAAAAAAAAAAAATGTTTTCAAAAATAAATTATTCTATGGCTTCAAAATTTTTTTAAGAATGAATTCTAGTGTTTCATGAAATATGTTGATTCATATCTGGCTGTAAAGCCATACCCAAACTACTTTGGGATTGGTATTCAACTAATCACTCCAGCCCATGTAATTATATGCTAAAGCTTGGCTGGCTGTTAAGCCATGCCAGACCCTTTGATTGGAGCTTTAAGACTAACATGGCAAGATTCCTGGAATTCATATTAAAAATTTTGGAATCCTTATTTTTCCTTTTTCTAAATAATTTTTCGAAAAATATAAAATAAAAATCCAAAAAAAAAATTATTAGAAAATCATAAAAATCAAAAATATTTTTGTGTTTCTTGTTTGAGTCTTGAGTCATATCATAAATTTGGTGTCACTTGCATATGCATCTTGCATTTTTCGAAAATATCATGCATTCATAGTGTTCTTCATGATCTTCAAGTTGTTCTTGGTAAGTCTTCTTGTTTGATCTTGATGATTTCATGTTTTGTGTCTTTTCTTGTTTTTCATATGCATTCTTGAATCCTTAGTGCGTAAGCATTAAAGAATTCTAAGTTTGGTGTCTTGCATGTTTTCTTTGCATTAAAAAAATTTTCAAAATTGTGTCTATGATGTTCATCTTGACATTCAAAGTGTTCTTGGTGTTCATCTTGACATTCATGGCATTCTTGCATACATTCATGTTTTGATCTAAAAATTTCATGCATTGCATAATTTTCATGTTTTCATAAAAATTCAAAAAATTAAAAAAATATCTTTCCCTTTTTCTCTCATCAAATTCGAAAATTGAGTTGACTTTTTCAAAAATTTTTAAAAATCAAAGTTGTTTCTTATGAGTCAAATCACGGGGATACATTTTCTTCCACACAATTATTGGAAGCAACTAAGGGTGGAACATCAAGAGCACTCCATCATCCTTCATGAAATCAGAGAAGTTCTAAAAGCAATGAAGGAGGAGCAGCCAAGGCAAGGAAGAGACATAGAAGAGCTCAAGGACATCACTAAGGTGGACTCATT
>NC_029790.2:49130224-49137992 GCF_000816755.2 Arachis ipaensis | reverse complement strand
GTGATTTCAAGTATTTTCTGGCTGAAATTGAGGGACTTGAGCAAAAATCAGATTCAAAGGTTGAAAAAGGACTGCTGATGCTGTTGGATTCTGACCTCCCTGCACTCAAAGTGGATTTTCTGGAGCTACAGAACTCGAAATGGCGCGCTTCTAATTGCGTTGGAAAGTAGACATCCAGGGTTTTCCAGAAATATATAATAGTCCATACTTTGGCCAAGAATTGACGACGTAAACTGGCGTTCAACGCCAGCTTTCTACCCAAATCTGGCGTCCAGCGCCAGAAAAGGATCCAAAACCAGAGTTGAACGCCCAAACTGGCACAGAACTTGGCGTTCAACTCCACAAATGGCCTCTGCACGTGCTACACTTAAGCTCAGCCCAAACACACACCAAGTGGGCCCCGGAAGTGGATTTATACATCAAATACTTAATCTATGGAGTGTAGAAACTCTACCGTTGAAAATACATAAGTGATAATGGAGTTTATTGGTCTCGGCCCCAGAGGGGAACCGGAGTAACCAAGACTACTATGATCCGAAGATAAAACTCAGGATGTCCGATACAATAGTGAAATGTCCTATTTATAATAAACTAGCTACTAGGGTTTACAGAAGTAAGTAATTGATGCATAAATCCACTTCCGGGGCCCACTTGGTGTGTGCTTGGGCTGAGCTTTGAGTGTTGCACGTGTAGAGGTCCTTCTTGGAGTTGAACGCCAGCTTTTGTGCCAGTTTGGGCGTTCAACTCTGGTTTTGGATCCTTTTCTGGCGCTGGACGCCAGAATTGGGCAGAAAGCTGGCGTTGAACGCCAGTTTGCGTCGTCTAAACTTGGCCAAAGTATAGACTATTATATATTACTGGAAAGCCCTGGATGTCTACTTTCCAACGCAATTAGAAGCGCGCCATTTCAAGTTCGGTAGCCCCAGAAAATCCACTTTGAGTGCAGGGAGGTCAGAATCCAACAACATAGTGTAGAAACTCTACCGTTTGAAAATACATAAGTGAAAGGTCCAGGCATGGCCGAATGGCCAGCCCCTCTGATCTAAGAACCAGGCGTCCAAAGATGATCAAAGGATCAAAAGATAATCCAAAGATGTCTAATACAATAGTAAAAGGTCCTGTTTATAATAAACTAGTCACTAGGGTTTAGATAAGTAAGTAATTGATGCATAAATCCACTTCCGGGGCCCACTTGGTGTGTGCATGGGCTGAGCTTGAGTGTTGCACGTGTAAAGGTCCTTCTTGGAGTTGAACGCCAGCTTTTGTGCCAGTTTGGGCGTTCAACTCTGGTTTTGGCTCCTTTTCTGGCGCTGGACACCAGATTTGGGCAGAGAGCTGGCGTTGAACGCCAGTTTGCGTCGTCTAAACTTGGCCAAAATATGAACTATTATATATTGCTGGAAAGCCCTGGATGTCTACTTTCCAACGCAATTAGAAGCACGCCATTTCGAGTTCTGTAGCTCCAGAAAATCCATTTTGAGTGCAGAAAGGTCAGAATCCAACAGCATCAGCAGTCCTTCTTCAACCTCTGAATCTGATTTTTGCTCAAGTCCCTCAATTTCAGCCAGAAAATACCTGAAATCACAGAAAAACACACAAACTCATAGAAAAGTCCAGAAATGTGAATTTAACATAAAAACTAATGAAAACATCCCTAAAAGTAACTAGATCCTACTAAAAACATACTAAAAACAATGTCAAAAAGCGTATAAATTATCCGATTTCCAGAAAGGGACCGAAAATGTCAAGGTAGGCCATCCAATTTCTAACGTATGTAACATCTCGGTTGGGTTATGTATTACTGGCATGCACTTTTGATAGTTGTCGCAATGTTTGCTGATAAACCACTATTTTATGGTTTATCTTGTACTCAATTGAGTGGTTTTTATTAACTCTTTACCTACTTATTCATACTATTTGCATGGTTTTATATTTCCTTCCTAATTATGTATTTTGATTGAAAACATGCTTCTTTGATCTTATATTTGCTTATTATTAATCCTCTCTTATTACCATTAGATGCCTTGATATGTGTTTTAAGTGTTTTCAGATATTATAAGGCAGGAATGGCTTGGAGGATGGAAAGGAAGCATGCAAAAGTGGAAGGAATACAAGAAGTTGGAGAAATTGCTAAGCTGTCCAGCCTGACCTCTTCGCACTCAAACGGCTATAACTTTAGCAATAGAAGTCCAAATGACTCGGTTTTAGTTGCGTTGGAAAGCTAACGTCTGGGGCTTCAATTTGATATATAATATGCTATAGTTTCCATGACACTAGGCAACGCGACCGCGTGATCCATGCGGCCACATCGCAGTGACGGAAATCAGTGTGTTTGAATTCTTCTCCAGCGATTTCTGGGCTCTTTCTGGCCCAGTTTGCGGCCCAGAAAACACAGATTAGAGGCTATAAAGTGAAGGAATACATCCATTCATAAACAGGCTCTCATATAATTCACTTTTCATGTTTTAGATGTAGTTTTAGAGAGAGAGGTTCTCTCCTCTCTCTCTTAGGATTAGGATTTAGGACTTCTCTTAGTTTTAGGAGTGACTCTCGATCCCAGGTTCAATATCCCTTTCTCTTTACTTTCGCTTCTATTTTTATTGACTCTAATGCTTTTATTTGTATTTAATTTATGTTCCCAATTGGCTTATGAACTTTTCCATGTTAGATTTTACTGCTTTGAATGTATTTTATTTGAGGTATTCCAGATATTTATGATTTTAATTTAGCTTTCTACATTCTTGGCTTTGGTTAAGAAATTAGTAACTCAGGAGTTATCTTAACTCAACATAAGTAATAATTATTATCTTTGCTAATTGAACTGAACTTCGATAATCCCAATCTTTCCTTAGGGATTAACTAGGATTTGAAGATCAAACTAATTAGTCACTTGACCTTCCCTTGCTTTAGTAAAGGTTAACTAAGTGGAATCAAGAGTCAATTTTTATTATTGTTGATAAGGATAACTAGGCTAGGACTTCCAATTTCTCATACCTTGCCAAAAGTTTATTTTACAGTTATTTATTTATTTTAATTGCAATTTAAATTACTTGCTCCCTATTCTCAAAACCCCAAATTTACAATCTCCATAACCAATAATAAAAACATACTTTCCTGCAATTCCTTGAGAAGACGACCCGAGGTTTAAATACTCGGTTATCAATTTTAAAGGGGTTTGTTACTTTTGACAACCAAAACGTTTGTATGAAAGGACTTTTGAAGGTTTAGAAACTATACGTGCAACGAGGATTTATCCACAAATTTCTAGACCATGCAAAAGTTCTCTCATCAAAATGGCGCCGTTGCCGGGGAATTACAAACGTGTGCCTTATTATTGGTTATTGTAAATATTTTTTTTTTATTTTTGCTTGTTTATTTGTTTTTATTTTTGTTTTTATTTTTGCTTTTTCATATATTAAGAGGTTATTTGTTTTTATTTAGTTATTAAAATTTTTTTTTTCAAAAATTTGTTCTTAGTGTTCATCTTGATCTTCAAGTTGTTCTTCACGTTCATCTTGAAATAGGCATCAAGGTTGGAACAATCAAAGATGGGAGGAGCCACAAGGATTTGATCAACCCTCATGGCAACAACCACCTCCAATGGACTATCAACAACCACCGCCATATGCCTATGAACCCTTTCCTCAACATAACTTTGGACCACCACACTCACGATCCCCTTTCCGCCATTCACCTCCATATGACCCTAACCCTCAACCACCATACTAACCACCTTATGAGCCATATGAACCATATATAGAACCACCCCAATTCCAACCCAATTACTCACAAGAACCACCACTTCAATATTCACCATCTCCATATCCATCAATCCAAGAGCACTATGATCCTATTTATGAAAGCCGAGTGCATCAAGAGACAAAGGATCGTTTCAAGGAAACAATGGATTGATTTCATGCAACCATTCGTCCATTTGAGCAAGTGATAATTCAATTAGCTTCCCGTTTGGACACTCAAGGAACCCCCATGGCTTCATGTGGACAATCTAATGAAGAACGTAGCATGAAGGAGATACTAGAAACTCCAGTGAACAGTACGGAGCATGACTTTGTACTGGAACAAGTGGAGGAAGCCAGAATTATTGAAGAAGAAGATGTGGTTGAAGACTTAGGAGATGCAGAAACTCCATGGGAAAGTCCAGTCATAGAACCCCCTTTAAAGACGTTTGAAATTGATGCTGAGGAGGGTGTACAACCTCCAAGGCATATCACAGTTGAAGACTTGGAAGAGGTTGATCAAGAGATGGAGATTCAAGAAGAAGAAGCACAACCTCCCATGCCCTTGGAAAGCAATGAAGAGGAGATTGAATTGGAAGAAAGCTACCAAGAGGAAGAGGTCGAAATTGAAGAAGCTTGCAAAGAGGTAGTAGTTATCAGAAAAGAGCACAAGGGAGTGGAGCTTGCAATTTCATTATAACCGGAATTGAAATTCAATTAACAGTAAATAAACAGAGAGATCCAAGATTGAGATTGAAACAGAATTTCTTCAATTCTCCAATCCAAGATCCAAGACAAGATTAAATGAAATTGAAAGCAAAGAAATTAAAGTGCACTCAATATCAAAAGCTCTCCGAAAACTATTATGAAAATTCCAAAAGGAAAGCTCCCGAAGAACTTGAATTCTATCCTATTTATACACTTTCTTCCAATGATCTTCAAGCCTTGAGTTGGGCCTTTGCTCTACTTCTCCTAATCTTTTGTTTGCCTCAAAATTGTTTAATTCCTCAATCCTTCTTTTCAAAGAATTTTCATGTGATGCATTTCTTGGAAATTGAGTGCAAACAAGTTTTGAAGATGAGGATGTTGTGAATGATCAAACATCTTGCTTATTGAATTATAAAGGAAAACCATGCTATGCAGGCAGGCAGGGTAGATATAGAAAGAAATTATACTATGCAGACAGGCAGGGTAGATCAGGATACAATCCAACTTTCAATCACAGCAATATTTGATGTAAAACAATCACTTAACAATACAACCTGTTAGAGTTCACTTGCTTTCCTTCTTCTCATCATCATCATTGCTGTCCTTTATGTTCATCTTTCTCCTTTTTGATGATGTTCAAACCTCCAAAGGCTTGTATGTCATTCTGCAATGATATTGAAAGTTGCTTGTTCCCCAAGCACTTGGAAACAATGGTTAATTTTCATGATTTATTTGCGGGCTTTTTGAACTTACTTTGGTGTGGGAACACCAAACTTAGTACCTTGCCAATGGTTAACCATTTGTGATAATTTCTTTTTCTTTTTCAAAAGTTAAAGAACTGGAAACTAAGAAAAACAGTAAAATGGCTAACTAGTTCATCCAGTATGCTTGAAGCCTACATTATACAGAAAGTGAGAATGTGTGTTACAATGGGGTTTTGGTGGACACCAAACTTAGAATCCTTCATTCTCCTTTATATTGTTTTGGTGTGTACACCAAACTTAGCTTCTTGCAATCTAGATAAAACTAATTAACCGTTTTATTAAAATTGCTATGAAAAGAAAACTACCTCAGGTTGGGTTGCCTCCCAACAAGCGCTCTTTTATTGTCACTAGCTTGACATCTTTCATCCTGTGATCATGGAAGTTGATGTTTCTGTTGCCTTTGGTTTCCTCCTCTCACCGTAGGCTTCTCCTGGTTTTCCATAACTGCTTTCCTTTTCAACCCAACAGCTTTTTCATTATTCTTCGAATCATCTTCAGTGGCTCTTAGGGACATCTCTCCCTCTCTCTCGCCCAGTTTAGCAGGGTTTTGAACCAGTTGTTCCATGTACCTTTCAATTCTCTTGAGATATGCCTCTTGGTTTTTCCTTATGTCCTCCTGCTCTATTAATGTCATTTCTTGAATTTTCATAAACCTCTCCATCATCATTTCTAGAACATAGAGTTTTTGGAAGTTTAGGATTGGTTGTGACTGTGTTAATTGTGGTGATTGATGTAAGTCATTTTGGGCAGGTGGTGAGGTAAGATAGGGTTGGAGGTGTGTATATTGGGGTAGTGTGTAGTCATTTTTGTTGGCATGGTGGTGTTTTTGCAGGTTTGGAAAGTTGGGGTTATTATAGTTGAGGTCCCTTTGTTCCTGATGCTGAGGTTCCCTCATTCTTAAATAAGAATGTGGTTTCCATGGTGGAAATTGTGCATTCACTGTGGCAGAATGTAGAGAATCAATTTGTCTAGCTATTGATTCCAATTGCTGCTGAGTTTGCTGGTGTAGCTGCTTGTTTTGATTCATGATTGCTCTCACTCCTTCAAGATTCATTACTTCCTTTTCTGAAATTGCATTCCGTGGCGTCTCAAATGAGTGTTGGTTATTGTGATGTTCTTCTTTCTCAGAAACTCCTTCTTCCCTGTGACATATAAATCAATCAATAGAAAACACAGTGATTCTCTTGAAAATTGGATGTAGCCGGTTGGGACAAAACTTCAAACAGTTAGTGGGTTAGTCAAAAATTAAATAAAAAGTGCTTGATCTAGATTACCACCTCACTTAATCATTGTCAATCTAATCAATCCCCGGGAACGGCGCCAAAAACTTGATGAGATATTTTGGAGGAAAATAAATCTCTCCCAAAACACACAAATCTAACCGGCAAGTGTACCGGGTCGCATCAAGTAATAAAAACTCACGGAACGTTGGCTCAAACGTTGGGAGCCCAGGGAGTAATCTTCATGCCTAACGTTAGCCTCCAAGTTAGGGGGCTAACGTTGGGGCTAACTTCTTGCTTCCTGGTTCAATTTCACTTATTCCATTGTCCTCTCTTCACTCCTAGCCATTCCTCTTTGCTTCAACCTTTCTCCAAGATTTCTTCACCTATCATTAATCAACCAAACTCATCAAAGCTATGCTCAAAATCATGAGATATTCATTCTTTCATAATATGCAACAAATATAGCATAAAACCTCATGAAATGGCATAAATTCATATATGGTTGGTTAAATCAAGGGAAACATGAAAATCTACTCAATTAGCTTGCTTGTAGCTCAAGAAAGTGCATAATTCTAATGAAAACAAAAGAAAAAGACTAGCTAAAATAGGCTAGGATGACTTGTCATCAATACTGCATAAAAAAAAATTTGAGCACGCGACGCGACCGCATCAGCGACACGTCCGCGTCGCAAAGAGATGGGAGACAATATTAATATGAACAGAAAGTTACGCAGGAGCAGTGCTGGAGGCGTGCCAATGGGACAAATCGTCCCACGCGACCGCATCGCTGATGCGACCGCGTCATATGGGAATAATGGCCTCCCACGCGACCGCGTGCCCCACGCAGCCGCGTGACCAAGATTTCGACGTAAAAAGGTGTATGGCCGAAAGTTGAGCTGGAATTGGGCTGGACTCGTGCTGGAAGCCCAAGCCCTACCACGCGAACGCGTGCCCCACGCGGCCGCGTCATTTTAAGAAGATGGCCACTCACACGATCGCATCGACCACGCGACCGCGTCACCCTGGATTTTGGAAATACTAAGTTTTGAACAGAGAGTTGTGCGACCACGAAGGTGCACTCGTGCCACTAGCACAAATCGAGTCACGCGATCGCGTGCCCCACGCGTCCACGTCACCCAACCTTATCGCGCACCACGCGACCGCGTCGCCAGCGTCGCACAACCTATCCAGATTAGTGCCAATTTTCTTATCTTTTCTTTTCGAATCCTAATTTCTTCCTTCTCTCTCCTTTCTCACTTTCTTTTTCCTCTTCTCACCCTTTTTCACTCTCATTCTATTTTATTTAATTTATTTGCATACTTTCATTCATTGCATA
>NC_029790.2:49110261-49130218 GCF_000816755.2 Arachis ipaensis | reverse complement strand
CTGTGTCAACATCAATGTTTAAATTTTCTTTATTAAATTAGTTGTTGCATTTGCATGTTTATTTGATTTTTGCATTTAGTTACTGCTTGGTTAAAATAATAAGTTTCTTCTTAAGATCCTATTTTTGAAAATTTTCACTAATTTAAATAAATAAAAAAATTTTAAAATTTTTATGTGTAAATTTGTTTGAAGTTGTATTTGGAACATGGTTTTTTTGAGCCAAAGAACACACAACCTGTGAGATTTTGAGCTTATTTACATGGTTACATTATTTAACCATAAATTTTTATTCCTGTATGTTTCCTTCTCTATGATTGTAATCTATATTTTGTTCCTATCTATATGTCCATTATTTAGTGTATTTACATGCTTGCATATGATTGAGGCCATTGTTTGATTCTAGCTCACTTATCCCAAATTAGCCTACCTTTTACATCACCCTTGTTAGCCCCCTTGAGCTTCTAAATCCCTCCTTGTTTTAATAACCACATTACTAGCCTTAAGCAGAAAAACAAAATAAAAATCCCAAGTTGAATCCTTGGTTAGCTTAAGATAGATATTGTCTAAAATTTAAGTGTGGAAAATTTTATGGGAACATGGGATGATATGAAAAAGTAGAGAATTAAATTGAATAAGTTATTTAAAAATTTGGGAAGCATGCTCATGTGAAATCAAAATAATTAAATTACCATGTGTATTGAAGAAAAATATATTAAGTAATTAAATAAGGGGATACAAAAAAAAAAAGAAGAAAAGAAAAATGAAAAAAAAATACCCCAAATACAAAATAAAAAAATCAATGCACATGGGACAAAATTCAAAAATAAGTCTGATACATGAGCATGTAATACAAAAGTGAGAAAATTTTGGGTAGCTAGGTAAAGTATTTTTAAATTATATAAAGTATGTATATGTTAGGTGAGATCTTAGACTAATCAAGGATTCACTTTGTTAGCTCACTTAGCCTTATATATATATGCCCTCACCCTTACCTTAGCCCCATTACAACCTTGAAAAGACCTCATGATGTTTGCATTGGTACATTAAATTTTTATTGATTGGTTAGATGAAGAACAAGGTTTAGAAAGCATGACTAGAGAAGAGTAGAGTGAATAACCTTATACACTTGAGAGATTAGAGTGATATACACTTCCAGTGAGGGTTCAACGCTTAAATTCTATGTTCCCTGCTTTCATGAGCTGTCTTCTTACAAGTTCACTTGCTTTTTATTGTCTGATTTAAATTAGTGGAAATTGGTTTGTATTTGTCTTGGAGAACTTATTTACTCTTAACCAAGTAAGTAAAAGCATTTAGCATGTAGTTGCATTCATAAGTTGCATTTCATACCATTCCTCTTCATCTTCGAATAACGCGGTTCCAGTTGCGTTGGAAAGCTAACGTCCGGGGCTTCGATTTGATATATAATATGCTATAGTTTCTCTGAAATTAGGCGACGCGACCACGTGATCCATGCGGCCGCGTCGCAGTGACGAAAATCAGCGTGTTTGAATTCTTCTCCAGCGATTTCTGGGCTGTTTCTGACCCAGTTTGCGGCCCAGAAAACACATATTAGAGGCTATAAAGTGGAGGAATACATCCATTCATAAACAGGCTCTCATATAATTCACTTTTTATGTTTTAGACGTAGTTTTAGAGAGGTTCTCTCCTCTCTCTCTTAGGATTAGGATTTAGGACTTCTCTTAGTTTTAGGAGTGACTCTCGATCCCAGGTTCAATGTCCCTTTCTATTTACTTTCGCTTCTATTTTTATTGACTCTAATGCTTTTATTTGTATTGAATTTATGTTGCCCAATTGGCTTATGAGCTTTTCCATGTTAGATTTTACTGCTTTGAATGTATTTTATTTGAGGTATTCCAGATATTTATGATTTTAATTTAGCTTTCTACATTCTTGGCTTTGGTTAAGAAATTAGTAACTCAGGAGTTATCTTAACTCAACATAAGTAATAATTGTTATCTTTGCTAATTGAACTGAACTTCGATAATCCCAATCTTTCCTTAGGGATTAACTAGGATTTGAAGATCAAACTAATTAGTCACTTGACCTTCCCTTGCTCTAGTAAAGGTTAACTAAGTGGAATCAAGAGTCAATTTTCATTATTGTTGATAAGGATAACTGGGTTAGGACTTCCAATTTCTCATACCTTGCCAAAAGTTTATTTTACAGTTATTTATTTATTTTAATTGCAATTTAAATTACTTGCTCCCTATTCTCAAAACCCCAAATTTACAATCTCCATAACCAATAATAAGAACATACTTCCCTACAATTTCTTGGGAAGACGACCCGAGGTTTAACTACTCGGTTATCAATTTTAAAGGGGTTTGTTACTTGTGACAACCAAAATATTTGTATGAAAGGACTTTTGAAGGTTTAGAAACTATACTTGCAACGAGGATTTATCCGCAAATTTCTAGACCACGCAAAAGTTCTCTCATCATTGGCCTTTGTTCATGCAATCTCTTTTGAGGGAGGGCCAATAATACCCTGCTCTTAGTAGCTTTGATGCTAAGCTTTGGCCTTCTATGTGTCTGCCACAAATGCCTTCATGTGCTTTTGACATTGCTAAAGCAGAGTGTTCGTCTCCTAGGCATTTTAGTAGAGGTCAGAAGAACCCTCGTTTATATAAATCGTTTCCAATAACGGTGAAAAAACTCACTTTTTTCTGAAGACCTTTGAATCTTCCACTGCTGTTGGCATTGCCCCAGTTTTTAAGTAATTGATATATGGAGTTTTCCAATCTTCATCCTGCGACAAAGTTAGAACAAGATCATTGCATACACTAGGTTGTTCCAAGGTTAACTATGATAATTTTAATGGTGTATCTATTTTTCTTTACCTAGCTTAGATAAGATGTTTGCCCTACTGTTTTCATGCCCTACTGTTAGGCTGGCCAGGAGTGCTTTATATTCGGATTGGTTATTACTTACTAGGAATAGGTACTTTATGGATTGCTCGGCAGACCCTTGCTTTGTTTGTGAGCACAATTCCAGCTCCTTCGCCATCTTCATTGGAAGCACCGTCTTCATATAATTCCTACTCCGGATAGAGCTCGTCTGTTGAGGTGAATTCTACAATGAAATCGGCGAGTACTTGGGATTTAGGAGAACCCTGAGCTTGGTAGTTGATGGTATATTCAGATAACTCAACCGACCACTTTGTTAAACTTCCTGCCAGATTGGGTCTTGTGAGTATTTGCTACAGCAGCTGATTAGTTCAATCCACGATCTCATAGCTCTGAAAATAATGTTGGAGACATCTTGCTATAATCAAAAGTGCATAGGCTAGTTTTTCAATAGTTGGATATCATGTTTTCGCGTTCTGTAATATTTTACTGATGAAGTAGACTAGATGTTGCTTCTGATCTGTTTTTGTTACAAGCACAGATGAAATTGAATTAGTAGAAATGGAAAGGTATAAATATAATGGTTTACCATGTATTGGTTTTCTTAATAACGGCGATGATGCCAAGATTTTTTGAAACTCGGTGAAGGCTATTTCGCACTCATCTAACCATATGAATTTGCTAGACTTTCACAATGTGTTAAAGAAATGGCATGATCTTGTTGCTAACATTGGTAAGATTTGTGATAAGGAAGCCAATCTCCCTGTTAACTGTTGGACTTCCTTGATCGTTGTTGGCGACTTCATCTGTATGATCGTATTGCACTTGTCGGGGTTTGCTTCAACTCCCTTGTGGGTTAACATGGACTTGAGGAACTTACCTCCTTGTACTCCGAAGGTACACTGGTGCACAAATTGTGAATCACACTTTTCACAACTCGTACCACTAACCAGCAAGTGCACTGGGTCGTCCAAGTAATACCTTACGTGAGTAAGGGTCGAATCCCACGGAGATTGTTGGTTTGAAGCAATCTATGGTTATCTTGCAATTCTTAGTCAGGAAGTCAATTATATTTATCAATTGAATTACGAATAAACAAGAGAGCATGGGTTAAAGGTTACTTGTTATGCAGTAATGGAGAATATGTTGGAGTTTTGGAGATGCTTTGTCTTCTGAATCTCTGCTTTCCTTTGTCCTTTGATTCACGCATGCACATCCTTCTATGGCAAGCTGTGTGTTGGGGCATCACCGTTGTCAATGGTTACATCCCCTCCTCTTGTGAAAATGGTCCAAATGCTCTATCACAGCACGGCTAATCATCTGAGGTTCCCGATCATACTGGAATAGGATTCACCCTCCTTTTGCATCTGTCACTACGCCCAGCACTCGCGAGTTTGAAGTGCGTCACAGTCATCCAATCCCAGAATCCTACTCGGAATACTGCATCAATTCATCGAGACACAGCAGAGCTCCTCACCCCCAACAATGGAGTTTAGAGACTCATGCCGTTAAAGAGTACAAAGTTCAGATCTAAAATTTCATGAGATACAAAATAAGTCTCTAAAAGTTGTTTAAATACTAAACTAGTAGCCTAGGTTTACAGAAATTGAGTAGACTATGACAGATGATGCAGAGATCCACTTCTGGGGCCCACTTGGTGTGTGTTGGGGCTGAGACTTAAGCAATTCACGTGTATAAGGCCATTTTGGGCGTTCAACGCCAGGTTTGGATCCATTTCTGGCGTTGAACTCCAACTTTTAATCCTTTTCTGGCGCTGGACGCCAGAATTGGGCAGAGAACTGGTGTTGAATGCCCGTTTACGTCGTCTATACTTGAGCAAAGTATGGACTATTATATATTGCTGGAAAGCCCTGGATGTCTAATTTCCAATGCAATTGGAAGCGAGCCATTTCGAGTTTTGTAGCTCCAGAAAATCTACTTTGAGTGCAGGGAGGTCAGAATCCAACAGCATCAGCAGTCCTTTTTCAGCCTGAATCAGATTTTTGCTCAGCTCGCTCAATTTCAGTCAGAAAAATACCTGAAATTACAGAAAAACACACAACTCATAGTAAAGTCCAGAAATATGAATTTTTCCTACTTCTGCGCTTGTTATTTTTCCATTGATGCTTTGGTGATTGGTTTCTCAACTGAGATATACTCAGTTATTCCCATTCTTACTCCGGCGTCCTTGCAGAGCAGAGAAATCACGCTTGGATAAGCCAACCTGGCCTCTTTAGAATTTTTGTTAGCAATTTTGTAGAATTCATCTGAGATCAGCTGATGAACCTCCACTTCCTTTCCCATCATGATGCAATGAATCATCACTGCTCTTTTAACTGTGACTTCAGAACGGTTGCTAGTAGGCAACAGAGAATGCCCAATGAAGTCCAGCCATCCTCTGGCGACTGGTTTGAGATCCTCTCTCTTGAGTTGATTTGGGACACCCTTTGTATTGGTGGTCCACCTGGCTCCAGGGATATATATGTCCTCTAGAATCTTATCCAGGTCCTTGTCTGTTCTCATCATTCTCCTGTTGAAGGAGTCTGGATCGTCTTTCAGCTGAGGTAGCTTTAAGATCTCTCTGATCTTATCAGGGATGGTATGAACAATCTTTCCTCTGACCATGGTCCGATATTCATAGAAAGCAGTTCCAGATAGTTTTTACTTGTCAGTCTGCCACATATTAGCATAGAACTCCTAGACCATATTCTTTCCCACTTTCGTTTCAGGATTAGCTAGGACTTCCCAGTTCCTGATTCGAATTTGCTCCTGGATCTCCGGATATTCATCTTCTTTCAGATGCCCCATGGCTGGGTTGCCTCCCAGTAAGCGCTTCTTTATTGTCTTTAGCTGGACTTTGCTGAGCTTTTAATCTAACTTCAGCCTTGAGCACTCTTGCTCAATGTTGCCTTCAAGATAGTGCTTGATTCTCTGTCCATTGACAATGAACTTCTTATCAGAATTAATATCTTGAAGCTCCACATAACCATATGGTGATACACTTGTAATCACATATGGTCCTCTCCACTGGGATTTCAGTTTCCCGGAGAATAGCCTGAGTCTAGAGTTAAACAACAGAACCTTCTGTCCTGGTTCAAAGATTCTAGATGACAGCTTTCTGTCATACCACTTTTTTGATTTCTCTTTATAAAGCTTGGCATTTTCGAAAGCTGTGAATCTGAATTCCTCTAGCTCATTTAGCTGGAGCAATCATTTTTCTCCTGCTAATTTGGCATCAAAGTTTAGGAATCTGGTTGCCCAGTAGGCCTTATGTTCCAGTTCCACGGGCAGGTGACATGCCTTACCATACATGAGTTGGTATGGAGAGGTCCCTATAGGGGTCTTGAATGCTGTTCTGTAAGCCCACAGAGCATCATCCAAGCTCCGTGCCCAATCCTTTCTATGGGTATTTACTGTCCATTCCAGGATTCTCTTTAATTCTCTGTTAGAGACTTCATCTTGCCCATTAGTTTGTGGATGATATGGAGTAGCCACCTTGTGGCGAATCCCATACCGAACCATGGCAGAGTAAAGCTGTTTATTGCAGAAGTGAGTGCCCCCATCACTGATGAGTACTCTAGGGACACCAAACCTGCTAAAGATATATTTCTGGAGGAACTTCAGCACTGTTTTAGTATCATTGGTGGGTGTGGCAATGGCCTCAACCCATTTTGATACATAGTCAACTGCTACCAGAATATAAGTGTTTGAGTATGATGGTGGGAAAGGTCCCATGAAGTCAATTCCCCATATGTCAAACAACTCAATTTCCAAGATTCCTTGTTGAGGCATGGCGTAACCATGAGGCAGATTACCAGCTCTTTGGCAACTGTCACAGTTACGTACAAACTCTCGGGAATCTTTATAGATTGTGGGCCAATAGAAGCCACATTGGAGGACCTTGGTGGCTGTTTGCTCACCTCCGAAATGGCCTCCATATTGAGATCCGTGGCAATGCCACAGGATCCTCTGTGCTTCTTCTCTAGGTACACACCTACGGATTATTCCGTCTGCACATCTCTTAAAGAGATAAGGTTCATCCCACAAGTAGTACTTTGCATCAGTAATTAATTTTTTCTTTTGTATCCTGTTGTACTCCTTGGGTATGAACCTTGCAGCTTTATAGTTTGCAATATCGGCAAACCATAGTGTTTCCTAAATGGAAAATAAATGCTCATCTGGAAAAGTCTCAGAGATCTCAAGAGAAGGGAGGGGCATCCCTTCTACTGGCTCTATCCGGGATAGATGATCAGCCACTTGGTTCTCTGTCCCTTTTCTGTCTCTTATTTCTATATCAAACTCTTGCAGAAGCAACACCCATCTGATGAGCCTGGGTTTTGAATCCTGCTTTGTGAGTAGATATTTAAGAGAAGCATGATCAGTATATACAATCACTTTTGATCCTACTAAATATGATCTGAACTTGTCAATGGCGTAAACCACTGCAAGTAATTCTTTTTCTGTGGTTGTGTAATTTTTCTGGGCATCATTTAGAACGCGACTGGCGTAATAAATGATGTGCAGAAGCTTATCATGCCTCTGTCCCAACACTGCACCAATGGCGTGATCACTAGCATCACACATTAGCTCAAATGGTAATGTCCAGTCTGGTGTAGAAATGACTGGTGCTGTGACCAGCTTAGCTTTCTGCGTTTCAAATGCCTGCAGGCACTCTGTGTCAAACACAAATGGCGTGTCAGCAGCTAGCAGATTGCTTAGAGGTTTTGCGATTTTTGAGAAATCCTTTATAAACCTCCTATAGAATCCTGCGTGCCCCAGAAAGCTTCTGATTGTCTTAACATTGGCAGGTGGTGGTAATTTTTCAATTACCTCTATTTTTGCTCGATCTACCTCTATTCCCTTGTTTGAAATTTTATGCCCAAGAACAATCCCTTCAGTCACCATGAAGTGACATTTTTCCCAGTTTAAAACTAGGTTGGTTTCTTGGCATCTTTTTAGAACAAGTTTCAGGTCTTCCCTGGGCTCTTACTGTCCTCAGGTGAATTTTGGTTGGTTTGCTCATTTCTTAGCTTTTTGCTGCCTTGAGGTGGGGTGTTTAATGTTTTCCCACTTCTTAGTTGAACTGCTTGGCATTCTTCTGTTATTTGCCTTGACAGCTGCTGCTTTGTTTGCTTAAACTGTTCGTCCATATGTATATTAGCCATCCTTGTCTCTTGTAGTCTATCTTTGAATTCGGCTAACTGCTTTGTTAGAAAGTCCAATTGCTGATTGAATTCAGCAGCTTGTTTTACAGGACTGAGTTCAGCATTTGCTATTTTAACCTCTTCTTTCATGGAAGGGTCACTGCTTAGGTACAGATGCTGATTCCTGCCAACTGTATCAATGAGCTCTTGAGCTTCTTCAATTGTCTTTCTCATGTGGATAGATCCACCAGCTGATTAATCCAAAGACATCTGAGCTCCTTCTGCAAGCCCATAATAGAAGATGTCTAACTGAACCCACTCTGAAAACATTTCAGAGGGGCATTTTCGTAGCATCTCTTTGTATCTCTCCCAGGCATCATAAAGAGATTCATTATCTCCTTGTTTGAAGCCTTGGATATCCAGCCTTAGCTGTGTC
This sequence comes from Arachis ipaensis, assembly GCF_000816755.2. Lineage (NCBI taxonomy): Eukaryota > Viridiplantae > Streptophyta > Magnoliopsida > Fabales > Fabaceae > Arachis > Arachis ipaensis. Next base: position 49,121,772 of record NC_029790.2, on the reverse strand, counting down.
ATCCGTTTTGGGGGAAAGTATTGATTCAGAAATTTTTTTGTTAGCTGTTTCCATGTCCTTATGCTGGCCTTAGGTTGGTTATTCAACCACCTCTTAGCTTGATCTTTTACAGCAAATGGAAACAGTAATAGTCTGTAGACATCCTGATCTATTCCTTTATCATGTACTGTGTCAGCAATCTGTAGAAACTATGCCAGAAACTCTGTAGGTTCTTCCTGTGGAAGACCGGAATATTGGCAACTTTGCTGCACCATGATAATGAGCAGAGGATTCAACTCAAAGCTACTAACTCCAATGGAGGGTATGCATGTTAAGAAAAATCAACAAAAAAACACCAAACATAAATTTTGGCACAGGATTTAATAGAAAAATTATTATTATTATTATTATTTTTTTGAAAAAGATTTTAAGAAAAGGAAAATAAGGGTTCTAAAATTTTAACCCGACAACAATAAGAGACTCTAAACTAAAAAAGAGAAATTTTTTCTAATCTAAGCAACAAAATAAACCGTTAGTTGTCCAAACACAAACAATTCCCGGCAACGGCGCCAAAAACTTGGTGCACAAATTGTGAATCACACTTTTCACAACTCGTACCACTAACCAGCAAGTGCACTGGGTCGTCCAAGTAATACCTTACGTGAGTAAGGGTCGAATCCCACGGAGATTGTTGGTTTGAAGCAATCTATGGTTATCTAGCAATTCTTAGCCAGGAAGTCAATTATATTTATCAGTTGAATTGCGAATAAACAAGAGAGCATGGGTTAAAGGTTACTTGTTATGCAGTAATGGAGAATATGTTAGAGTTTTGGAGATGCTTTGTCTTCTGAATCTCTGCTTTCCTTTGTCCTCTGATTCACGCATGCACATCCTTCTATGGCAAGCTGTGTGTTGGGGCATCACCGTTGTCAATGGTTACATCCCCTCCTCTGCGCATGTTTGAATGGAAAACAGAAATACTTGCATCAATTCATCGAGACACAGCAGAGCTCCTCACCCCCAACAATGGAGTTTAGAGACTCATGCCGTTAAAGAGTACAAAGTTCAGATCTAAAATGTCATGAGATACAAAATAAGTCTCTAAAAGTTGTTTAAATACTAAACTAGTAGCCTAGGTTTACAGAAATTGAGTAGACTATGACAGATGATGCAGAGATCCATTTTTGGGGCCCACTTGGTGTGTGCTGGGGCTGAGACTTGAGCAATTCACGTGTATAAGGCCATTTTGGGCATTCAACGCCAGGTTTTGATCCATTTCTGGCGTTGAACTCCAACTTTTAATCCTTTTCTGGCGCTGGGCGCCAGAATTAGGCAGAGAACTGGCGTTGAACGCCAGTTTACGTCGTCTATCCTTGAGCAAAGTATGGACTATTATATATTGCTGGAAAGCCCTGGATGTCTAATTTTTAATGCAATTGAAAGCGCGCCATTTCGAGTTTTGTAGCTCCAAAAAATCCACTTTGAGTGCAGGGAGGTCAGAATCCAACAACATCAGTAGTCCTTTTTCAGCCTGAATCAGATTTTTGCTCAGCTCCCTCAATTTCAGTCAGAAAAATACCTGAAATTACAGAAAAACACACAACTCATAGTAAAGTCCAGAAATATGAATTTTTCCTAAAAACTAATGAAAATAAACTAAAAACTAACTAAAACATACTAAAAACTATATGAAATTAACCCCAAAAAGCGTATAGAATATCCGCTCATCATACACTTTTTGGCATCTAGGCGCATGTTATACTTCCTTAATTGCTTGAAGACTTCTTTGAGGTTGGACAGATGGGCTTTTACATTTTCTGACTTGACAACCACGTCGTCTATGTATACTTCCATATTTTTGCCGATCTGGTTTTGAAATACTTTATCCATTAATCGTTGATAGGTGGCACCAATATTTTTAAGACAAAAAGGCATTACCTTATAGCATAAATTCACATGTTCGGTTATAAAGGCAGTTTTGTGCTCATCTGAAGGGTGCATGAGTATTTGGTTATAGCCTGAATAGGCATCCATGAAGCTTAAGACTTTGTAACCAGAAGTGTTATCTACGAGCTTGTAAATGCATGGTAATGGGTAGGAGTCTTTTGGTCAAGCCCTGTTTAGGTCGGTAAAGTCAACACACATTCGCCATTTTTTGGAGTTATTTTTTACCATGACAACATTTGCTTGCCAGGATGTGAAGCGGATTTCTCGAATGAATCCTGCACTTAGTAATTTTTATGTTTCTTTGAAAGTGGCCTCTGTTTTTTCCTGTCTTAGGTGTCTTTTCTTTTGTTTTATTGGACGAGCCTTTGGATCTAGAGAAAGTTTGTGGCATATAATTTCTGGGTTTATCCGCGGCAAGTCGGCCGGGGTCCAAGCAAACAGGTCGGTGGTGCACAAATTGTGAATCACACTTTTCACAACTTGTACCACTAACCAGCAAGTGCATTGGGTCGTCCAAGTAATACCTTACGTGAGTAAGGGTCGAATCCCACAGAGATTGTTGGCTTGAAGCAATCTATAGTTATCTTGTAACTCTTAGTGATACGCACAAAACTTGTCTCTCAACAAATTTTCTTCGGCAAGTGTACCGAATTTGTCGTCAAGTAAAAACTCACAATAGAGTGAGGTCGAATCCCAGAGTTAACGTAGCTCTTAACGTGGCCACTTATGAGCTTGGTCCAACGTTAGTGACAAAGGTAAGTGTCATTAACTTGGCTCCATTTTCTTTCTTCCATGTTAGAGTTCACGTTAACTTAGTTAACGTGACTCTTAACGTAGGTTATGATGGCTTCGAGGGCGTTATTGGCGATTACTTTTAACGTTGCGAGCTAGCTCCCACTCCACGTTAGTGGTCACGTTAGTTAGACTAATGTGGCTGCTAACGTGGTTCTTCCTTGCTTCCTTTGTCCTGAAATCAAGCAATAAAGTGCATCAAAGTTCTAATCCAAATCATGAGACATGCATCCTCTAATTTGTCATATAATTCATGCAAAAATTCTCATGAAATCATGTAAAGTGCACAATGTATGCTTGAATCAAGATGTAAGTGAATATCTACCCAAAACTAGCTTATTTTCTAAGAAAATGATTGAAACTACCTTAAAAACAGTAAAGAAAAGGTCAGTGAAACTGTCCAAAATGCCCTGGCATCACAACACCAAACTTAAAGCTTGCTTGTCCCTAAGGAAGTAATGGAACAAGAGAAAGATGAATGGAATGCCAAGAGAAAATGAGTCATTCTTGTGAATGTCATGTCCCTGGTTTTATGGTGGTTTCATGCATAGCAACTTAGGTTCATTCCTTCACTGGCTTTCAGACCTTTATCATGTCCTAGAATACTCACTTTGCTTGCATCCCATGAGACTTTTATTCATTGATCCTTTTGTTGTCATTTCAGGGCTTATTTGTGTTCTTAGGCTAAGTGCTCTGTAAGGGGGCAACTCTTTAAAATAAGCTTTCAGCCAACACTCCCGAACCAGTTGGTTCAAGGTGCTAGGTGTTGAAGCACCCCTAAGGACTTACTTCCTCAAGTCTCTCCCCCATACATACACACCACAGGCACATGGTTTGTTTATTTTCTTTCCTTGAGGTCTTGGTGTCCAGCACCTCTTTGGGCTACTAAATGTTCTGTAGCAAAGATTGCTCTTGATAGTGGACTTTCAGCTGATAATCCCGGGTTAGTTAACCCAAGTTACCAAGTGATAAATCACCCCTGAGAGCTTAGTAATCCAAGCAGATCCTTGGTACAGGAACACCACAGACACATCCCTCAAGACTCAAACCCTTGGTGCCTAGCCTCTTTTCTTGCTATTTTTCTTTTATTCTTCAACTTTGATTGTTCTTTCCCTTTTTCTTATTAGGATCTTGTTATTTAGCTAGTCTCATGCGGTGTATTCAAAGCATATGATTTAGGACAGATAGTTGTCTTCCCACCTTGTTGGTGAACCAACTTAGCTAACTTATGATTACACCACAAACTTAGGAACTTACTCCATAGTATGAACTCCACTCTGGTCTTTTATAAAACACTCATTCTCTTTTCATTTGATTCAAAAGGACAAGCATACAAGTAAGTAAGGAAATGATGCAGTAATGACATTCAGACTAGCAAACACAGGCCTAATCAACAAAAAGTTTAAAAGACAGAATTGAAAAAGGTTCAAACTAACATGGAAGCATGTTCTATTTCATACAAGATCTTCCTTATTTAAATCATAGAAAAAATAATGGATCAAAGAGGGAACTCCACCACCTTTTACTCATGAGGTTGCCCATGCTCTCCCTCTTGCTCGTCCTCTTTTGCCTCTTGGAGCTTGATGCTGCCATGAATTTGAGTTGCTGTATGAAGAGAGTGGAAGGTATGGATAGATAAGGAATTTGGTTGGTTAGAACAAGGTGTGATGAAGGAATTTGGATGCCAAAGGTGTGAAGTGTGAGAAATAGCACTTTGGGTGTGAAGGGGAAGTACGGAGTAAGATTCACTTATATAGGGAAGTGAGGAGGAGATGAAAGGTGTGGATTGATGGGGTTGGTGTATAATGAACGGATGGGGTTTTGTATGGAATAAGCACAAGGATTACCAACTTTATGATGGGGTTGGTTCAGTTTCCAAGTTTGTTCTTCTTCCAATGTTGCATGGCAACCATTCCCAATGCATTCCCCCTTGAGACACGTGTGAAATATTCTCCTTTTGTGTTATCCGAACCTTCCTCATTTAATTGTCCAATCAATCCCCTTTAATGCTCTTTTCCCTTTTCCTATAAAAATAAAATACTAAAAATTAATATCATTGAGAAATTAAACTTTATGGCTAGAATAATAAAGAAAAAGAACTAGATTGTTTATTCATGAACACCAACTAACTAACTAACTGTGTATCCTTATATGCACATTGGTGGCACCTTGGGTGACACCAAACTTAGTTTGTAGCACTGTGATGAAAAAGTTTTGTTCAAGGCTCCAAGACTAGCATGCTCTGAATTGTATTCATGCTTTCTTGGCATGCTTTGAACACCACTTTTTCTTCACTATATATTGCATAATAAGGATTTCACCAAGTGTTTGTCAAGTTTGGGTTAGAATTCATGAATATTGACTTATTCACTATTTTCTAAAAGCATATAAAACATGGGTTGCCTCCCATGAAGCGCTTCTTTAGCGTCACTAGCTTGACGTTTCTCCTTCATCAGGGAGGTTGATAATGCTTCAAGTCCTCCCCTCTTGCTGTGGACTATATCCATTTGTTGTATCAATGATCTCTACATGTTCCAAGGAGAGAACTCTGTTGATAGTGAAGACCTTAGGTAACTGAGATGGTACAGTGGGGAGATCAGGGGGGATATCTGGGAAGTAAGCTGAGATCACTTTATCCCCTGGAGAGAAGTCCTTGGTAGGGATCTTCTTGTTCCTCCACCTCCTTGGTACCTTCTTCTTTATTCCTTGTGATGTTGTCTTACTCTTTGTGACCTCCTCCTCTAAGGAAATGTGGTTACTGGTCTCATATGATTCTGGTGGTTTAGGTTCCTCCTGATTTTCTTTGAGCTGTGGCAGTTGCTGTTTGCCTTGTTCATCAATCAAGGGAGTTCCCAGATGTGCTGGTTGTGCTTCAGTGCTTGTTTCTTCCTTCAGTATCTCACTGTGATTCTTCCTTGGTTCCTTGTTCTCTTGATCTGTTTCTTGTGAGAGTTTAAAGACATTAAAGCTGAGTTGTTCATCATGGAACCTCAAAATTAGCTCCCCTCGTTCTACATCTATGAGTGCTCTGGCTGTAGCTAGGAATGGTCTTCCCAATATGATTGGGTGAGTGCGACTCTCTTCCATGTCCAATATGACAAAGTCTGTTGGGAGGAAGTATTTCCCAACCTTTACCAACACATTTTCCACCACTCCTATTGCTTGTTTTTGAGTTTTATCAGCTAGCCTGATGACTACATCTGTGGGCATTATCTCATTGATCTGCAACCTCTTCATAAGGGGTAAGGGCATTAAGTTGATGCTTGCTCCCAAATCACAAAGTCCCTTATCAAACATGGTTTCTCCGATGGCACAAGGAATGTAGAAACTCCCTTGGTCCTTTCTTTTTGTAGGCAAATCTGGTTGAATGAGGGCACTGCACTCCTTGTTCATTACTATAGTTTGGCCTCCCTTGAGTGAGCTTTTCCTGGGAAGCAGCTCCTTCATATACTTGATGTATTCAGGCATTTGTTGGATGATCTTGATGAATGGTATGTTTACATGCAGAGATGCAAACAAGTCAAGAAATCTTGAGTATATTCTCTTCTCCACAGCACCATAGAGTCTCAGCAGCTCCTGTTGTGAGATTTTTGGTTCTTGGTGATCTTTTTCCTTCTTCTCTGCTGAGGTATCTCCAGTTGTTCTGACGGCTTGTTTGGCTTGTCCTCAGTCTCCTTACCACTTATAGTGACCATCTTGCAATCTTTCCATCTTACTTTCTTTGTTTCACCTCTCGGATTTTTCTCTGTGTCACTTGGGAATCCATCTGTAGGTTTGGGAATCTGCTCGGAGAGATACCCCACTTGAGATTCCAACCTCTTGATGGTGTCTCCCTGGTTCTTAAAATTTGCTCGCACTTCCTCCTTGAACACCTTGTTGTCTTGAATCTCTTTGCATATGCCTTCAAGCAGGTTCTCAATCCTTGAGAGTCTGTCATCAGATGATGGTAGGTTGGGATTGGAGGTAGAAGGATGAGGAGTGTTATTTTGGTTTTGATATGGATGTGGGGAGGTGTTGTTATGGTGGTGTTGATATGTTCTCTGTGTGAATTGTTGGTGAGCTGCATTGTTGTTGGGGTTGTGACGTCTCTGATCTTGGCTTTGATCTTATTGATTCCCCCACCCAAAGTTTGGGTGATTCCTCCAACCAAGGTTGTAGGTCTTGGAGTATGGGTCATGATTTTGTCTAGGTGAATTCCCAATGTAGTTGGCTTGCTCCTGCTCACTCTCTGCCTCTGCATTCACTCCCTCTTGGGTTGTTGATGAGGTGGTGATTGCTGCTACTTGGTTCCTCTCCATCTTGTTGGTGAGGCCAGCTAATTGCTTGGTAATGAGCTTGTTTTGGGCCAGCAGAGCATCTACATTGTTTAGCTCCATCACTCCTCTAGTGTTCCCTCTTTCGGAGGCATAGAAGTAGTCATTCCCTGCTACAGTTTCAATGACATCTATGGCCTCCTCAATGGTCTTCTTCTTGTTCAGAGATCCCCCGGATGAGTGGTCTACTGCTTTCTTTGATTCATAAGAAAGGCCTTCATAGAAAATGTGTAGCTGCACCCATTCATTGAGCATATCTAGTGGACACCTCCTTGTTAGGTCCTTAAACCTCTCCTATGCTTCATATAGAGTCTCACCATCCTGTTGCCTGAAAGTTTGAACCTCAGCTCTCAGCCTATTGATTCTTTGAGGAGGATAGAATCTGGCTAAAAATTTGTTCACCATATCTTTCCAGGTTGTCAAACTCTCCTTAGGGAAGGATTCCAGCCATTTAGATGCCTTATCCTTGAGTGAGAAAGGGAACAAAAGTAGCCTATAGGTGTCAGGATGAACACTGATAAACCACTATTTTATGGTTTATCTTGTGCTCAATTGAGTGGTTTTTATCAACTCTTTACCCACTTATTCATACTATTTGCATGGTTTTACATTTGCCTTCCTAATTATGTGCTTTGATTGAAAACATGCTTCTTTGGCCTTAAGTTCCCTATGTTTAATCCTCTCTTATTACCATTAGATGCCTTGATATGTGTGTTGAGTGATTTCAGAGATTACAGGGCAGGAATGGCTCAGAGGATGGAAAGGAAGCATGCAAAAGTGGAAGGAATACAAGAAGTTGGAGAAATTGCTAAGCTGTCTAGCCTGACCTCTTTGCACTCAAACGGCGATAACTTTAGCTTCAGAGGTCCAAACGATGCGGTTCCAGTTGCGTTGAAAAGCTAACATCCGGGGCTTCAATTTGATATATAATATGCCATAGTTGCACTGACGCTAGGTGACACGACCGCGTGCTCCATGCGGCCGCATCGCAGTGACGGAAATTAGCGTGTTTGAATTCTTCTCCAGCGAATTCTGGGCTGTTTTCGGCCCAGTTCGTGGCCTAGAAAACACAGATTAGAGGCTATAAAGAGAGAAATTGCATCCATTCATGGGGAGGCTCTCATAATTCATTTTTCATTATTTAGATTAGTTTTGAGAGAGGTTCTCTCCTCTGTCTCTCTTAGGATTTAGGACTTCTCTTAGTTTTAGGAGTGACTCGCAATCCCAGGTTCTTTATTTTTATATAATTTATGAACTCTTCCATGTTACATATAATTTTCTTAATTAATGTTATTTGAGGTATTTCAATTCATGACTGCTTTCTTTTATTTACATGATTACTGCTCTTTTCCTTTTGGTTTTGGTTAAGAAATCAGTAACTCAGGAGTTATCCAATTCAACAGCATAATTGTTAATTGTTATCTTGCCAATTGAATTGATCTTTAATAATCCCAATATTTTCTTAGGAATTAACTAGGATTCAAAGATCTAACTAATTAGTCACTTGACCTTCCCTTGTTATAGCAAAGGTTAACTAAGTGGAATTAAGATTCAACTTTCATTATTGTTGATAAGGATAACTAAATATGGACTTCCAATTTCTCATACCTTTGCAAACATGTGCCTTATTTTTGGTTATTGTAAATATTTTTTTTGATTTTTGCTTGTTTATTTGTTTTTATTTTTGTTTTTATTTTTGCTTTTCTATAAATTAAAAGGTTATTTGTTTTTATTTAGTTATTAAAAAAAAATTTCAAAAATTTGTTCTTAGTGTTCATCTTGATCTTCAAGTTGTTCTTCACGTTCATCTTGACCTTCAAGCTGTTCTTAGTTGTTTTCTTCGTTTTGATCTAAAAATTTGAAATTTGGTGTCATTTTATTATATTTCTCTTTCCTCATTAAATTCAAAAATATTTTTAATTAATTTTTTTTGAAAAAAAAAATTTCAGATTTTTATTTTTAAAATTTTTATCTTATCTTATTTTATTTCAAAAATCAAATTTCAAAATTCAAATTTAAAAGTTTTCAAAATTTAAATTTAAAATTTTCAAATTTCAAATTTCAAATTTCAAAAATTCAAATTTCAAAAATTTAAAAATCCAAATTTCAAAATTCAAATTTCAAAATTTCAAATTTCAAATTTCAAAATTTAATTTTCAAATTCAAAATTTAAATAACCTTTTAATTTAAATTTATTTTTATTTTCATTTTTAATTTTTATTTACTACTATGAACTCTCACCCCTTTGGCTATGAGTCTGGTTATAATTATGTTGCAGGAAGAAGAAATTACAATGAGAACAGGCATCAAGGTTGGAACAATCAAAGATGGGAGGAGCCACAAGGATTTGATCAACCCTCATGGCAACAACCACCTCCAATGGAGTATCAACAACCACCACCATATGCCTATGAACCCTCTCCTCAACATAACTTTGGACCACCAAACTCACAAGCCCTTTTCCACCATTCACCTCCATATGACCCTAACCCACATCCACCATACCAACCACCTTATGAACCAAATGAACCATACATAGATCCACCCCAAACCTCCATGGAGAAAGCACTTGCCAATCTAAACTCTACTATACAAGCTCTCGTCGCCCAAATCAGACCACCAAATACCTTCAACAATCAACCCTCAAGCTCTAGTACACTTCCTTTTCAACCACATAATGATCTTTTCATCCCATCACCACCCTCCATGGAAGAACACCCACATCCATCAATCCAAAAGCAAGATGATCCCAATTATGCTATTGATATGGAACAGGAAAGAAGGAATCATCTTCACGAATCCATACTTCATAAAGAGCTAGAGGAGGACCTAAGGGTAAGGGTAGGAGAGACCCTTGAAGATGAAAGAATAGTTGAAAGGAGTTGTCATGGAAAGAAAAACATCGAGGATGAGTACGATTTTATACATAAACAACTGGACAAAGCAGCAATTATTAAAAAGGAAGAAGTGGTTGCAGACTTAAGAGATGCTGTACCTCCATTGGAAAGTCCAGTCACAGAGCCTCCTTCCACGGTGTTTGATGTTGATGTTGAGAAGAGCGTACAACCTCCAAGGCAGATCATGGTTGAAGATTTTGTAGAGGTTGATCAAGAGGTAGAAGATGTCAAAGAAGAGCACAAGGGAGTGGAGCTTGAAATTACCTTGCCAAAGTTGTTGGAAACCCCTCCCCCTAAGTTGCCATCATCCTTCACAACATTCAAGTGGGTAAAATTCATATCCCTTAGCTTTCTAATCCCACTTGAATATGGGCTACTGGAGACGGATGGTCAACTTAGAGCTCTTTGTGGCAATAAGAGTAAGAGGAAGATGGCCAGTGGTAAGAATTGTCCTGCAAGGTTCATCATGGTTGGAAGCTTTAAGTTTAAATGCAAAGGTTGGTGTAAAGCTCAATTGAATGGGTCTAGGAAGTTGTTTGGACGCTTCAGTGAGAATTCTAAAGCTGAATCACCCGGATGGAATCATGATAATCAACTTGAAGATGGGTGCAAAAGCAAGATTTGGGACCCCGAAATTCATTCTGGTAATCAACACTCTTGGGGCCTTGTCACTTGCTTTAACTTACTTGAAGGCTTTCTGCGTCTAGTTTGGGACCCCGGAGGTTACTGGAGATACAAACATTGGTGGAGATTCCTGGATGAATACAAGCATAAGCCACCATAACAGGGAGCTCACCAAATGTCTAACTTAAGGACTTTAACTAAAAGTGCTAGGTGGGAGACAACCCACCATGGTATGATCGTTCGTTTTTAATTTTTATTTAGTTTTATTTGTTTTCGAGTTTTATTTTATTTTATTATATTGAACCTGGAGTTTTGCATCACATTCATATTAACACTGCATTCTGCATCTTTTCAGATTAAAAAAAAAAGCGAGCACGCGACGCGACCGCATCAGCGACGCGTCCGCGTCGCAAGGAGATGGAAGGCAATATTAATATAAACAGAGAGTTTTGCAGGAGCAGCGCTGGAGGCGTGCCAATGGCACAAATCACCCCACACGACCGCATCGCTGACGCGACCGCGTCATTGATGACAAGTCATCTTAGCCTAGTTTCACTAGTCTTTTCTTTTGTTTTCAATTGAGTTTATGCACTTTCTTGAACCATAAGTAAGCCAATTGGGTAGAATTTCATGTTTCCGTGATTCAATCAACCATAGATAAATTAATGCATTTTCATGAGATTTTGTGCTATAATTGTCATATATTATGAAAGAAACACAATCTCATGATTTGGAGCATAGCTTTGATTGTTCTGATTGATTGATGATAGGTGAAAAGAGTTTTGAAGAAGGTTGAAAAAAAGAAGGAATGGCTAGGAGCAAGAGAGAACAAAAAGCTTGAGCCAAAGCTTGCCTCAAGCTTTAGCTCAAACTTTTGGAAGAGTTGAAAACACCCTGGATGGAGCAAAAGCTTGCGCCAACGTTTGCCTCAAGCTTTTTGGCAAACGTTGGCGCCACAC